>NC_053450.1:29225097-29319003 GCF_015227805.2 Hirundo rustica | reverse complement strand
AGGAAGGAAGGAAAGGAAAAGGAAGGAAGGAAGGAAGGAAGGAAGGAAGGAAGGAAGGAAGGAAGGAAGGAAGGAAGGAAGGAAGGAAGGAAGGCAGGAAGGAAGGAAGGAACGAAGGAAGGAAGGCAGGAAGGAAGGCAGGAAGGAAGGCAGGAAGGAAGGAGGAAGGAAGGAAGGAAGGAAGGAAGGAAGGAATGGAGGAAGGAAGGAAGGAAGGAAGGAAGGAAGGAAGGAAGGAAGGAAGGAAGGAAGGAAGGAAGGAAGGAAGGAAGGAAGGAAGGAAGGAAGGAAGGAAGGAAGGAAGGAAGGAAGGAAGGAAGGAAGGAAGGAAGGAAGGAAGGAAATTACCCAATGATTGTTCAGCCTATGACAGGTTCTTGGAGAAGGGATGAACTCACCTTCCCTCTGGGTGAAGAAGATAAAGACAGAGCAGAAAAGATTCAGATACACAAACAAAAATAAAGTTGGGTTTTTTCAAGGGCAAGGCTTTGAAAATAGTAAAAGGTGTAGAAGAACTTGTCCATGGTGAAGAAAATCTGTCCCAGGACACATGGCCAGGTTCATCTTTGCATTTGAACTGAGATGGCCATAAAGCTGAGAAGATGTTTGGGGAGTCTCTAAACCACTGAAGCAGCAGGGATACCGGAGTTGCTTCCCGACAAAGATCTTTTAGCCAGGATCCCTTACTGGGGACAGACTGAGACTGTTACACTGACTCTACCTGCTGAAGACTTTATTAGAATTTTGCTGGATATGGGACCAAGACAACCCACTAAAATACAAAGGGAAAATCCTTTGACATAGGTTATAAACAGAACAAGAGATCAGACAGTAAAGAAAGAATAATAGTTAAAAATACAGTAAAATGCATGTGCATAACAGAAGACTGAAAACAAACAAACAAACAAAAAATACCCTGGAAAAGAGTGGAAGAAAGGCAGAAACAATTTTGTGAAGATAACAAACATCATTGTTAGCAATGTAACTATCACTATTTTCATTAACCAAAAATAAAAGCCAAAACCAAACCTGCGAAGATGGATTTGATTTGAAGAATTAGGCACCAGGGTGAAGCCTGGACTTTCTCCAGCTCCATTCAACAGGCAAAGGTGTGAGCAAGATGAAAAACAGGAACCAGTCAATGCTAAGGAGTGTCACAGATGCCAGAATGTGAAACAAGAAGACTGAAGACAAGAAGTCAGAGCAGCAGTAAGACACACAAAGTCTATAACCAGCTACTCTGCTTACCCAAGATCACCATGTTATCTGCAGGAAATTCTAGGACAAGCATGTTGAGGGAGAATTTCACACAAAACTCTTCTTGAGAGATGTGGCATTCTGCTTGTGACCCCACAAGCCACGCATCCCCAGTGGAGATCAGATGCTGGATGCCACAGATAAAATTTATTTGCCAGCTTTGCAATTTTATTCTTCCTGAATGTAACAGAAGGACCATAGTAAGAACTATTTATTATCATCAACAACAATGCCCAAGGATATGTGTATTTGGAGGGGAAGAGAATCAGAATCAGTTAAGGGATCTGCAGTCTTCTTCCCATGAGCACTACCTGTTTTAACATGCTCTCCAAGCCATGTAACACTAGAATGTTCTGGGCTTCTGCTTCCAGCTTCAACAACAGCTGTGCTTACCTACAGTTCAAGGTCCCCAGCCTGCAACTGTGTCTGCTGGTTGCACACATCAGCCAAAAGTCTCCTGGTATTAAGGGCAAAACCACCTTTGCTGACAGGTGAAGGAACAAGAGTAGGAAACTTTGTATGTTTTTTATTGTCTGTATAACTTGACAATATGACCTTTTTTTAAAATGAGAGCAAAGGCCAAATTGATATTAGATTTGCAGGAACGTTCAGCAATGACTCTTCCAGAAGTCTGAGGCAACATTTGCACTGCATAAAATCCTACTGTTTCTGAGGCTTATTTGCAGATTAATTATGAAAAATAGAATTTTGATTAGATTTTAAGTAGCAGTCATGGGTTACTCTAGTTCATTGTAGGTAGTTCTATCTTGAAAACATCACACAAACATCAATTAATTAATTCACTTGAAAGAGAGGAAAAATTCACAAGAAAATCTGTAAATTAAGAAATATAACCAAATAAGGCTAGTAGTGATATGTTGGCCAAGAATTTCAGGAAAAAGAATTTTAAAAAATGTAGCAGTCCTTTGAGCAATATGGTAACTCTCAATAATATTCACTGATTTCTCAGGCAGGCTTCTAGAAATATTAGAAAGTCATACTTTTTCTAATCACAATTTTTTCAGCCTACTTGCCATCATACCACAGCTTATTTTTTGCTTTAACCTTTTTCTTGCAAAGTTAACAGTTGCTCACAAATAAGGTTTAATATATTCAAGATTCAAGTAGTTCATACCAACAAAGTTAATCCTGCATTTTTGTTTTCCCACATGAACATTTGTTTGTGCCTTCTATGTCTGCTGTAGATTTAAAATATTGGCTTTGATACAAAGCATGCATTATTTATAAAAGACTGGACAAGAGGGAAGTTGCTAGTATACTTACTGAGCTATTATACACCATGTTATGGAAATGTTGCTAAAATGACCTATTTCACACTCAGATCAGCTTCAGAAGCATTTAATACCTGAGAAAAGTTAAGTGGTAGGTTTATGTAAAACTTGTCAAGGAAGATCTTGTTCTACATCAAGCTAAATTCAGACTTCCCTTCCTTCAGAAAACAGGGGAGTGTCATTATTCCTTTTTATCCTGGTTTATGACACCCCAAATGGTAGATATTCTGCATTTCTTTCATGAAAAAGCACTTAGTAATCACCAAGCATAAGACTTCAGCAAAAGCCAAGACACAGATTTGTTAAAGTGGGTTTGGAGGAGGCCACGAAGATGATCAGAGGGCTGGAGCACCTCTCCTATGCAGACAGACTGAAAGAGCTGGGGTTGTTCAGTCTGAAAAAGTGAAGGTTCTGGGGAGACCTTGATGTGGCCTTTCCGTACTTAAAATTGGCTCACAAAAAAAAGTTGGTAGATTGGATACTATTAAACACTTTATGATGAGCACCGTGAGACACTTGAAAGGGTTGCCCAGAGAAGCTGTGAACTCCCTGTCTCTGGAAGTGTTCAAGGACAGGTTGGATGGGCCTTTGAGCAACCTGCTCTAGCAGAAGATGTCCCTGACCATGGCAGGGAGCTTGGAACTGGAAAATCTTTAACATCCTTTCTGCCCAAACCATTCTGTGATTCTCTGACTCTATTAGCAGATATAAATTCTGCCACAGTTTTATTGATATACCAGTCTAACAAGTTGTGTGTATTTCTCACCAATTGTTATTCTTCCGTACTCATATAAATCCATAGTTGTATTCAACTTTTTACAGGTTCTGTTTCAAGGTACCTCCTGGAGAAGCACAGAACTCAAATTCCAAAGCTTTTTGATTAGGATCAGGGTAGAAAATCACATCAAAGGTTAAAAATCTTTGCTTCCAGTCATCTCAGCATTAAACTTCCATTTTCCATTGCAGCCTAGCTCCATAGTTAGAAAGAATTTGTTGTTTCAATTAAAGTTGTCCCATTCTTTCCCACTGGCAGAACAAGCTGGTCAAACTACATCTTTCATAGGATACCAACCATGGCAGTCAGAGGGAAAACCCTGTGCTGCAGTAAGATATGCCATTTCTCTCATGATAGAGATATCATGACAAAGTAAAAATTTGCCTATAAAATTCCTTTTTTTTTCCAGAAAGTAGTTTCCAGTGTAGAACAGAAGTTTTTAGCCAGCCCTAATGACTTCAGAAACCTGGCCTGCTTTCTTGTCATAATCAGGAAAGCATTGGATGAAGTACAAATTTAGTCTCTTCCCATTCCTACATGCATCTGGAAAACAGATCCTGGCTGAATGACTTGCATATAAATTAAGTGGGAACATGCAACCTGTGTTTTCTTGTACTTTCACTGGTGCAAAGGACAGAGGAGCAGAGAAATTCTTGATTCCGACTTCATCCCACCTCATGCAGCAACAAGGGTAGTTAGCCAGGCAGCAAAGATGAAACAAATGTCACCATCAGGTAAGACAGTACTGTACCTCCAGGAAGGCTGGGATTCACTGTCCTGTGTATTAACTCAATTTACAACTCAGAATACTTGTTTGAACCAATTTTGGAAGAAAGCAATTTAAAGGTTGATCTATATTTAGAGCTGTGCCAACAAAGCAATCCATCTGTACTGAAATATTACCCAAGAAAGCCTCTTGAAGTGCATGCAAGGAATTAGGTTATTTTACAGCCAGACATAGCTAGAGTCAATGATTTAGAGTAATTTACTCAGGGTTCTACAGTCAGGATTCCACTGTGGAAGGAAGAAAACAACAGAAAAATCCAAAACAAGTAGTACCCAATTAAAAAATGAATATATAATGCCTGTTGACCTGAAATGAACATTTAATTCACACAGGTGCAGTTTTTTAATCGAGTAGAAACAGTAACAGATTTGTAACAGTAACAGATTTGTAACACTAACATTTCTATCACACGCTAGCCTACTCACGTTCTCACCCCATTGCAGCAACACCCAATTGCTTTCCAGTAGTGCATTAAGCAACACCTCCTTTGTTCTCTCTTCCTCTGCCCCAGGGGAGACGTTTGTAGGAGGACTTGCTTTGATAATTTGGATGCTTCTCTTTAATGTATATGTTGCAATGTATTTATGTCATAAAGGCAGGTTAAAGAATCTTGTTTGCATTTGGATGATGATGTTTGCAATTGTCTTAGCTCCTGAGGGAATTAATTCCACAGTCTTGGCCCAGGCTTTAAACGTTTTTAACTATCTGCATTAAAGAGATACTTTAGGCCAAGGGGTAAATTTTATTTTTTCTTCATTTTTGTCATGTTTTATCATCTTGAGTTTTAGCCCGTCTTCTAGATGTGTGGTTTTGAAAACAAGGTGTGTGGACTCAAGGAGTATGGAAGATAACCCACTGGGGTGCACCAAGAAAATACATTCTGTACCATTAATAAATAAATTAATGAATTTTATCTTTAGCTCATCCTTCTTTGGTTTTAATTTGTCTATATTTTCTAATGTACATAATATATCATGATGATATTAGATATATATAATTTATAAATAAGAAATGCACTTATATTGGGAGTACATGCTGAAAGTTTTTTTAGTGATTAGGAGTACACTACCAAAACATTCTGGGGCCACTGTTCTAGAAAGCAGTCCCCTAATGATAGTGCACCCTAATAACACTGAGATACCAAATTTTGATCAATATTCATAAGCCAATATTAAAAAAAAAAAAAAAAAAAAAAAAAAAAAAAAAAAAAAAAAAAAAAACCAACACCAAAAAAACCCGCTAATATAGCCATCAAGCATGGTTTAAAAACTGCTGGTGTTGTGGAGAGTTGCTACAACCTTCCTATACCACATGAATTTCCCTAGTGCCAAGAATCCCCAGCAGAAATAGCATGTAGCTGTGCTCTAACCAAGAGGTGTAAGAAATATGAGAATAGAGCACAACAGATCTGCCAACACAGGAGTCTCCTGGCCAAGAACGATTAAACATCGCTGGCCTCATGAGTTGCTTTAAGAGTACCAGCACACACCCCAGAACTGCTCCCAAAATGTTGACTGGACTTGCTCCCAAAATGTTGACTGGACTGACTGTGGGTTTGTGCATTCAAGGAAACTGCAGTGGACATGTAAACTCTTCTAAAGTAATTTCTCTGAGAACCACTTGTGTCTTCCAGAGACTTCTGGTCAAGAGCTGATACCTTTACATCCTGTCCTTGAAAACACAATGGAAATGTTGATAATGGGTGTTGATGTGGCTGGGTGACCTGTGCTAAGTGCATTAGCACTAGCACCTGGTTTTGAAAATGTAGCCTCACTAGATTAAATCAAATTATTACAAAGGTGCTAACTTTAATTTTGAAAATCCACATTCACAGATGTGTCTGCAAGACTTTTCTTGAAGTAGCCACTTTGATTTAATCTCAATAGTACTATACCTTAACCCATCCTCTGGCATAGAAAAACAATTAAATATTTTCCCATTTACTCACACCTTCCAGAAAAGCCTAGTAGTTCTATTGAGGTAAGCCTGAAGTTTTCCCAACTAAACCAGGTTTTCACAAAGCATCAGAGTTCACACTTCAGCAATACTATAAAAATGGGGGGATGTGGGAGGGGAGGAGTTTCCTAGTGAAAACAAGAGATGCCCTTTGAAATACCCATTTAGCAACAATGTTCCCCACAGGACATAAAGATGTTAAAATGTGGTAGATTAGGACAACTGCTTGTCCACACCACAAAGAGGAGTAAGAGGAAGGAAAAAAAAAAAAAAAAAAAAAAAAAAAAAAAAAAAAAAAAAAAAAAAAAAAAAAAAGGAGGTTGAGCAAGAACACTTCAGGATGGCACCCGAGGTGCTGATGCCTCTGGGACACACTCTAGGCTCACGTTATAGTGAAGGGAACAGTGACCAATATTTCAACATTTTCCCAGGCCTTAGAAGTGTCTCCAAGATATCAGTGGGTATCCTTCCCAAGATTCTGATGAAGATATGGGAATGCATTACATGTAAGGTCATCAACACTGAATGTGGGAATCCCTTGTAGCATTGTGTGTGGAGAGAAATATTTTGGCATGGCCGAAGGCTTTGATGGCTTGGCTTTGGGAAAATGTACATCAGGGAGAAGGATGGCATGAGGGCAGTGCAAAGTGAGCATTAGCTCAGGGAATGGCTGGTGAAATTGGCAGGGGATTTTTCTAAGGACAAAACAGAGTGTCAGGGTCTTGAGCCCACTCTTATCTTCCTGAGGGTTTGGGTGTCTGGGTTCAGGGCCAACTCAAAGACACTGCAGGTGGTGACCTTGAGGAAAGCTTACTGAAAGCAAAGCAGGGTCACATCAGCCAGGGCTGCTCCTCCATCCCCTGGAACCTGCATCAAAGCTGATTCTCTTCACTTTCCTCTTCCCTTTGGTCCCTGCCTGTGTTGTGTTGCAGTGGCACTGCAGCCATGCCTGTGCATTGTCTGCCAGACTGCCAGAAGAAAATATTTGCATGACTGCTTCTGGCATTGGCAACAGCAGAAATTGCAACATCTATAATGTGTTTGGCAGTAATAACATTTGAGAGTGCTAGCCCTGTTCCTTACTAACCTGGCATTAGCATTTTTGATGGCAGATTTCACTCAGTTTTTTGTAATTTTGATTTAAATTTGATTTTCTGAGTGATTAAAACTATCCTATGTACAGTATTCTAAGGAATCATTTTTATTCCCTCCAGCAAATACAGATATCATTATTGCTGTTGTATAGAATTGCAGGATTAGCAAAGTGTGCCAACAATTATTTGTCTTATATAGTTTCTTTATCTTCTCCCAAGAAAGGAATCCACAAACATTGTCCTACAAGTAGGACATTTTACTAAGCAGAATTTTCAAATTCACTCCTGTTCAACACTGTGTGGACTAAATCCACCCAGCTGAGATTCTGTAGCCCATGATAACTGTTAATAACTGCTCAGTAATTAATATGAGGCAGGCTGAATGGAGATATTGCCTTCTGTGAACTTTGGTAATTTAAGGTGGAGAGTACCATTGGCCCACTAACAGGTTTAGAAGTAGGAAGAATGTGTAAGATTATCCAGAAAAACAAGAATTGAATAGTTGGATAAAAAGAGAGGGATACATTGGATTACCCAAAGTCAGCAGTCAGAGTGTTAGAAGGAGGCTGTAACCTGGCTGATGGGCACTGATCAAAGTCACAGAGAAAATGCAGTTGTGTAAGTACCCAGAAGGACTTCATTCCGTTCCTGATTAAAGAGCATCTTTGACAGCTCATTCACTGCCTGATGGAACACATCCATCCAAGCTGCAGACTGAAAAATTTAGGACTACTTTGGAGGCCCACCAAAGAAACAAAAGACATGAAGGAATAAAAATGTACTATTTTTCCAGTCAGGCAAAGGTCGAAAACCAGACGTTTTCAGAACTGACCACTGTTCAGAAGAGACACCTAACCCAGACAGACAAAAGGATCAGAAACCTGTGAATAAGAAAGAATAACAAAATCCTAGCTATAAATATGATAAATTACTTTAAAAGAGGTTGAAGCTAAGCAGAAATGCCTTGCATTTTTGAAGACTAAACTAGTCATAGCTGTAGCCACAGGAATAAAAAAAACCCAATCCCTTCATTATCTGAACAGTTGGCAACAATGAGCAGATTTCAATCTCATGTGGCACACTTTAGATCAGGCCTTTCAGTTCTACTTCAGGAAAAAAAAAAAAAATAGCAAAATCCTATGTTCTTTTTTCATGGAAGCACAGGAAAATACACCTATCTAGAGTTAAACACGTTCAAGTACTTCACTGGAAAAAAAATTAATTTAGGCTGCAAGTGACTGACTGCAACAAATAGCAGGCCTGTCCTTGTGTAGAATAAAAAAATGGGAAAAATGAAACAACAAAACCAGTTAAGCTACAATATAAAAATCAGACTAAGCAGAATTTTCCAAAAGAGACAGTAGTCATAACAACAACAGTGGTAGATAAAGCACTATCTCTTCATAAGGATGTTTAGAAACTCCAACATGAAAATACAAGAAATGGAATCTAAAGAGATTAGGAAAAGACAGTGCAGGAGATCCATGAAAGAAGGGAAGCCACTACGCATCCCATGGGCCTTTCAGGCAACTAGAGGAGAAGGCTCTGCAGCAGGAGGGGCACACTGGGAAAGGAGGTGGCAAGGACAGTTCTTCACAGCCAGACAAAACTCCTCTCAGAGGCGTGTGGGCAGCTGGACTCTACAAACTAGGAATGAAGTCTGGAGTCCCCCCACTGGATGTGAACTGCTGCCAGCAGTGTAAAATCAGTGTGACACAGCCCCAGAGCAGGCTGTTCCTGGGCCAAGGGACAGCACTGCCACCCTGCATCCAGGTGCTGCCTGTGCATCTAGCATCCTTGACTGGAACAGCTCAAGTTCAGGATAAGGAAATTATGTGTTTAATTTTGCAAGACTAATTGCTGATATTCACCTATTAGGCCTTCTGACATAGTTTGTTGAATAAGGCGGCTTTAACACCTCTATATGCCTTCAAATTGTTTTGTATTGCTGGAGTGGTATAAAAGTACTTAGTATGACAGAGATTTAAGGAAGGAATGTGTAACCGGAAAGGCACAGACCTGTTTGGAAGAGCTACAATACCCACAGAGCAGACAGGAGTAAGCCATGAGCTGGCACTCAGCTCACAGACAGGTGTGCTGGCTGCTCGGTGACATTATCACTCTTCCAGCTGTTTCCTTACCACTCCTCTGCCGAGAGAGTTTCCACCCCCTCAGCTCTGCTGGCAAAAGGAATTAAGTGAGCATTCCCTCGTGTGCTTGCAACAAGTCAGATGGATTAGTCAACAAAGAAGGTTTAAACCAACCTGCCTGATTTGCCTGAAGCAAATGAAAGTGCTCCTAAACAAATGATTTTTACCAGCTGAGCTACAGCAGCAGTAACGGCAGCATCGGAGGGGAAGCATGGAGGTACAAACTGGCAAAACCTTCAAGTGGCACAGTTACATCTGGTACTCACTGTTGTCCAGAGATTTATAAGTAAGCACGAGTTATAGCATCTTATACACACACCTGTCCATGTGTATATTCAATTCTTAAGGAAATACAAAGTTAATGCAATCACACTGAAAATTCTTCCACCATGGGGTAAATTAAGGCACATTATCTCATATCTGTTGTGCACTAAGAGCAGGCAAAGGAACGGGTATCAAACAATGGATGGTTAGCTTTCTTCCATAATACCTTCCTAACCTAAGGAAGTGTGTGATTGTGTGAAATTAAGTAATTGACCTGAAAAGATTGTGATTTACTTTGCCAAATATCACTTATAAGGTAATTCCAAGAGGAATTATTGCACAAGCTCAATTTGAGTTGTTTATCTCAGAAATAGTTGCCAATTTAGTTTAAACATTCTGCTTGACACAACTTGTGTGAGAGTTTCTACTAATAGGAATTACACTTTCAAGTCTTCTCCAATTGTAATCTGGAAACAAGGATTGTGAAATCTCCAGGTATGCCCATGCCAGGCTGGACAGCAATGAAATTCCAGCACACACTAGTCTTCCCAAGGCATTCGGTGCTCCCGAGGCAGCTGAACACGTGCCACAAAAATCTACTTTGGTATGTGGACTTCAGCAACACCTGAGCACACAACATAAGCAGAACTGCAGACTAAGGATGGCATCAAGGTTTCTGAGCTCTTCCTCATTAGCTTTGACCATTGTACTCTCTTCCTGATACTTGTGCTGTGGGGTAGCAGAGTTCAAACTAAAAAGTGACAGCTTAGACTATTTATTTTCTGCTCTGATCTACTTTTCTGTTTCTAGGGTATCAGGAAAAATATGCACTTGTTCCTGCCCTGCTAATAAGGTTCCAATTCCAATACATTCACTTTTCTGTGTGATCCCCACAGCAGAGAAATGCTTTTCCTTGAGAGACAAGAACACCTTCTCTCCTATCAGTCAACTTCCAGCTACTAAAATCCCTCAATATGCAGTAGTATTTCAACTGAAACTCTCACATGCCCAGGAATACAGATTTCATTACACAAAAATCATGTTAGTGAGCCTTGAAAGTTCTTTCAAAGAAACCTTGAATCTTCCTTACTGAACACCTAGAGGTGTACTCTAGGGATAGGACAACAATCCATCAGTTTCAGAAGCTGTCTTGGAAGAGTCAGCCTCATCATGAAAGTGTTTCTTAGGTAACAGCAGGAATTGCAGGACACAAATCATTCCAGTTATAACGTGCTATTAGTATAAGTGCATTTTTTGTTGAAAATGCTTATGATTTGTACACACTGGAATGACATGATGTTTCTCATGGCATGATCTATTTCTCACTCATTTCTGTAAGAGTTAGATCAGACTTGAAATACTCTCCTCAGCTGCAACAAAAGGAGACACTGGATGTGTGTAACAAAGTCACTGGCCATGGTGGGCAGCTTGGAATTATGTGATACTTAAGGCCCATTTCCACAAAACCATTCTATGATCCTATGGATAACACACAGGCATCAATCATGCAAGTATGAGAATTTAATCCTCAGTGTCTTGCACAACAGGTTTTATTATCTAAGAGCAGAATATCCTACCCTTTTGTGTGGGAGCTTGCAACTTGTTCACTGAAAACCTAATTCAGCAGTATATACAAACACACATTTAAAAGTTTTGGTAGACTGAGCTAAGTAGTATTAAATATGAGATATATTACAAAATACAAGTGATTATATTCATCCACAAAGGAGTTTTGTAAACCATTCTACCCATATATATATACAGCTGGAGTATGCTCACCCCCTTATCACAGCATTATGACCATTTATTTTTAAATATTGGACAAAACAACAACAACAAAATTTAAAAGTAATGCCTTCCTGGACAGTGTCCCCTGCACAGTGTCCCCTGCACAAAACCAGTGACTGGCAGTTGCATAGTTACATTTGGATTTTTCTAGATTTGAAGCAAAATGCCACACTGCAATAGTGTATGTTGCATTGAGCTATCAATTATTGATTCTGTTGTTTTGTGTGAGGCACTGGCTTTTCACTTGCTGAAAAGCTGAATCAGTTCATGTTTCTTCCCAAGGGGCACTGGAAAATTTCTACATCTTTCTGTAACACAGGAGAAAGAAGCAGAAAGAACCAAAGGACTTTAGGCAAGGAAGCTTCTGTTGTGTCTGGACAACTAGATTTCAGACTGAATAAAACTGAATTTTTCATCTCCAGTACAAAAGTTTACCTCTAAAGATTTCTTACCTACACTGTCTTATCAAAGAGTGTAAAAGCAAAGATATCCTGGCTGTTGACTAAATGAATGAAATTTGGCAGTAAACACTACTGACTCTCAAGAGACTGGATGAAAAAGGTATGTTAAAAAATTACCAGCAGGTGTACATCAATGATTATTTTTTAATTATGAGCCTTAGCAGCATGTGGGTTGTCAGGGGAACTGAAAAGTTGAAGAAGAACTGCAATGTTTTTAGAAAATAAATGCATTTTTGCTACAGCATCTCAGGATGCTCTTGGAAATACTTTCTCCTACTTATGAACACAATAGAAAACTGCATTTGCAACAGAGCAGTCTGAAAATGAGAATTTCTGCTGTGAAGATTAAGTGGTTTGCAAATTCTTGCAAATTACTCAGCAACAACAAGCATCATGCAAAAGTTAAGATTACCTAGGGAGTCCTGTGTCTGTGAAGACACTCTGTGAAATGTAATTAATAAACAGACCAATGCAATCTTGATTCTAGTGTGGCAGAACCATTATGGAATTAAATTAGCAACAATGTTTCAGTTATTCTCCCTTTCCAGAGAACACTGGGGGTGGAATCCCTCACAGTGAGCTGACAATAAAGGCATGATGAGACCGTTTGTGAGAAGCTATTGCAAAAGCCCAACACACTGGGAGAGTCTGAGGGTGTCTCTGAGAAACTTACTGTAACGGAAAGGTTGGCCTTGCTTTGAACTGAGTGAACTCCGGAGGCTTCCTCCAATCTAAATCATTTTATGATTCTGTATCGATTTGTTACCACTCGAGATTACCTGTTGCAATCAAGTAACACCTACTTGCACTTCAGAAGGGTCGCCTTACAGCTCGTTATCCTACCATTCATTCTGTGTGTTCGGCAGCTCATTCCTGGATGCCCACAGAGTCGTTTTTAACAGACCAATCCAGGGTGCACTCAGTGTTCCCAGTGATCAGAAGCCTACTCCATAAATGTGAATCCCAGCAGAGATTCTTCCTGCAAACTTCCTGTATACACTCACTGCCATCTGCGCTGATTTAAACATATAGTGAGAAAGTACCAACACCACAAAGTATTTCTTTAAAAACAATATAAAATGGGTAAGAAATTCTAATGTAGGTAAGGGCTGAGTTAGCTGACAAATGCTGACAGGTGAGATTCAAGTACCACAGGAATGCAAAATTATGGATACATCACAGAAGCTTAAACTTTATGAAGTACAGGTTTGTTTTGTGTCGTTTGGGGGCTGTATCATGGGAACCCTTCACTTCAATGGACCCGGACCTGAATCTTTACCTCCACCCTGTGCCCCAGCGAGGCACGGCAAATGTAAAAATTCTTTTACTCCCATCATTTATCCATCTCTTTGCTTAGATTTAGACCATTTTTGCTCCTCTCCCAGAAATCTGATACTGCCTTTTACAGTTTCTGTGTTTCTCCACAACTGTCTCTCCTCTCCCCTGAGAATTTTAGAAAGATTTTCCCAGAATATAAATTATTTTTCTACCAAATATCTCCTTTTCCCAAGCAATTATTTGGAAGGAGGAAATAATTCTGGTCTATAGAATTTTTATAGTATTCATGCGAAGTGTTCTAAAAAGCTTCCCAGACCCCTGCCTGTTTCCAGGCCAAGACAGAGGGGGTTGTGGTTTTTTACTACTGAATATTATGAGCATTACATGAGCATTACATGACACTGACAACACCGCACTTCTTCAGCTGGAAGACTCCATCATCCTCCTCTCTAAGACATTTTGTTACCTGTAGTACAGGATCCGACTAAATGTTCTTAATAGCGGCTGGATGGGCTGAACAGCATCCACACCGAGGCCTTTTCTGTTTCTTACTCGGTCGCCCCAGTAAACAGACTGGGGGGCATATGACACCACTAAACCAAGGACAGCATTACTCCACGCTGCTTAACATCGCTTTCTTGGAAATTGGCATATCCTGGGGAGTGGACAGTGATTGCCTGAGCGCCTGTTCCGGTTTTCTTCTCTCATTTTTTTCACATACTGAGCTATTCTGTACCTTGACCTACGAGTTTCCTTGCTTTTCCTTTTCTGTTTCCCCACACGCTGGGCGTGGGGGAGAAGTGAGCAAGCGGCGTAGAGAACAGGTTGCCCTGAGAGACCGTGGCATCTCTCTGTAATTCAGGAGCCGTCTGGAAGCGATCCTGAGCCATGCGCTCTAGGCTGACCCTGCCTGAGCAGGGATTTTGGCCCAGAGGACCCGCGGCGGTGCCTCCCAACTTTTCCCCTTCCACGATTCTGCGCGGCCCGGCGTGGTCACCGCGCAGCGCCTGCCCGCGGCGCTCCGGCCGCTCCCGCCCGCTCCCGCCCGCTCCGTTACCGCGCGCCGCGCCTCGCGCCTCACGCCCGGCAGAGGGACCCGCCCTGCCGGCACGTGCGGGAGGCGCTCGCGCCGCCCCGCGCGCCAATAACGGTACCGCCGCTCCCGGGCCCCGGGGAGGCTCGGCCGCTCGCCCCTCGGGACCCGCGGTGTCCTCCTTTCCCTCCCTGCTTCCGGCAGCGGAGGGAGCGGGCTGCGGCCCCTCGGCGCGGGCAGACGCGGGTGAAAGGACAGGAGGGACGGAGGGGGTCGACCCCGTTCCCCCCCCCCCGCCCCGCCCCGCCCCGCCCCCCGCCCCACACTGGGTGGGGCGGGGCGGGCGGCGCGTGACGCGGCGAGGCCGCAGCGCGCGCCCGCCCCCCGCCGGCCCCCCCCCTCCTGCCCGCCCCCCGCTCGCGCCCCCCCCTCCCCTCCCCTGCGGCGGCGGCGGGCGGCGGCCGCGGTGCATTGTGGGCAGCCCGTTGTTCATTTGCCACCCGACCCGATCCGGGGCCTGTCGGGACGGAAGCGCCGCCGCCGCCGAGCGATCGAGCGGGATCCATTGTGGGCAGCCCCGCGCCCGCCGCGATCCAGGCAGGCCCCGGGGGAGCGGGGAGCGAGCGGCCGGACTTCGCTTCTCTCGGCCGCCGCCCCCGCACGGCAGCCGGGCGCCTCTTTCCCCCGCCCCGTTCCCGCGGCGGACGGAGCGCTCGGCCGGGCGGGGGGCGCGGGGCGCGCCCGCCATGTTCGCGGAGATAAACCGGCGGACTCTCGCGTTCCGCGGCGGCGGCCTCGTCACCCCCGCGGCGGCCGCGTCGGCGGCGGGAACCGAGGCCTGGGAGCGGCAGGACCCCGAGGCGCTGAACGGGCGCGGGGCGGACGAGGAGGCGGAGTTGGAGGGGCTGGAGGCCGAGGAGCTGGAGGCCACCGCCGCCGAGGAGAAGGAGCTGCTGCTGCCCCAGGACGCGGCGTCGCCCCCCGCCGCCGCCGCCGGCCCTATGTTTGCCGAGAGGAACCGCCGGACTCTGGCCTTCCGCGGCGGCGGGGGGCTGCTGGCCGCCCACCCCGCCGCCAACAATGGCTGCGAGGCCGCGGCCTGGCCGCGGAAGCATTTCAATGGGCGGGGGGCGGACGAGGAGATGGAGCTGGAGGGCGCGGAGGGACTGGAGACGGAGGGGCTGCTGGAGGGCAAGGAGCTGGTCCAGGACGGGGGTTCGCTGAGTGACAGCAGCGACGACGAGGAGGACGGCGAAGGGGGCAGCCTGGGCGACGGCAGCGGCGCCGAGGGCGGCAGCTGCAGCAGCAGCCGGCGATCGGGGGGCGACGGCGGGGACGAGGCGGAGGGCAGTGGCGAGGGGGAGAGCATCCGGCACTTCCCGCTGGCCAGGCCCAAGTCCCTGCTGCAGAAGCTGCACATCTCCTTCCAGGGCTCCTGGCTCAAGGAGTTTCCGTGGCTCTACTACTGCCAGGAGACCGGCCTCATGTCCTGCGCCTGGTGCACCGCGGCCATCGCCGCTGCTGCGCCCCCCGAGCTGATCATGTCCGGCGCGCCCCTGCCCGGGGGGCACGACGAGCTCTGCAAGGGCACCCGCAACTACAAGCGCACCCTGCTCCTGCGGCACCACCTCTCCGCCGAGCATCGCCTCAACGAGCCCGGCAGCACCGAGCAGGTACTGCACGGGACGGGACGGGGAGGGGGCGGTGGCGAGGGAGGGAGGGGCAATCCCTGCCTCCCCTTTCGCATAGGTGAGGTCTTCCTGTGCCCGCGGTGTGGGCTGCTTTAAATGGCTGCTCGTGGTGGTTGTTGCCCGGCGGGCTGGACGCGCCGCGCTGCTCTCGCTCGTCGCGTCCGGAGCGGGAGACGAGCCCCCTCTGGGATTTGAGGGGACCCTCCCGCTGGATGTGGGCAGGCACACAGGCACAGCACGGGCTGTGCTCTTTGTGGCTGTACTCCGTTCCCGTTATCCGTCTGGCGCTGGCGGGAGCCGCTTTCATTAGTTCGTCTTTATCTCGTGAAGATAAACCGGCGATGTGGGAAAAAAGTTGCGTAGGAATCCCAGTGTTACAGCACTGATTTAAATACGCTCGTTACAACTTCCTCCTGCGGTACGGGCGGAGGGAGGGCAGTGTCCGGCCGGCGACCGCTTGTGAAATGGGGACTGGGCGGCGTGGAATTGGAATCGCTCTGCCGTGCTTAGCGGTGTGGCCCCGGTGCACTAATCGGATAACTCCGTGTCTTTAAGTTCTTCGCGCTGAAATCTTTTTTTCCCGATTGCGTTGCTTCAGATTGAGTTGCTGAGCAAGAAGTCTGCAATCGCTTGCTGTGTGTTTGAGATAAACATGTGGTTTCCTGAAAGCCGTGTTACTATGCCAGCGCTCCTCTAACGCTGTAGGAGTAGTGAAACTTTTCACGTTCCCCGCTGAACTTCAAATCACTGTGTTTCTTGGCGGCTTTCACGAAGGAAGCAGGGCTTGCCCTAGAACTTATATGGATGAAAAGCCCCTAAAGAATACTTGTATTGAATCCGCAGCCTTCTGCAGCCTTTTCTCCTAGGGATGCCTGCGCTGCTAAAGTTCGCTCGATCTCTTCGCTGGCGTTAAACTTGCCTGCGGGCATTAGCTAGTGTTGCTTTAGGTTAGGCTAGTCCTTGAATTGTTAGGCTGTTAGCCGGAATTAAATGATCAGTCACTCCGATTTTCTGCATTTAGAATTCAGTTTTAATTAAAACACCCACCTTGGCTGGGTAACTTTACTTGGAGTCTGAAATATAATGCAGTAGTTACAGTGAGGTTATTGCTTGAGCACTCTAAGGAGCTCAGGGTACCTTGGACAAGAGCTGCTAGTCAAATGTTAGGCAGGATATTAGGATTACAGGATAACTTATAAAATGTTAGGTGAACGATAGTTTTCTTAGAACTACTTGTAGGAAATCATATGCAAGTTTTATGTGAAGCTGTTGCAGGACTGCAAGGGAAACCTTATGGTGCACAAATACCGATTATCCAAAATACTATTTTTGGATTTACAAATGCAACATTCACCTTCAAGGTGATCAATACTACCTTTTCAGCGAGTGTAGTTTTATAGCAACTACTGTTGCAGATGTTTTGTGGTAGTAGGTCATCTTATCAGTTTTTGTTAGTCTTCTGGGGTTTGCTATTCACTCTGCAGTTTTAGCCAAATTTGCTTTCAGTTAGTTGTTTCTAATTAAGAAACTTTCAGTCTTAGTTTCTTTTACTTCTTCGTATCTTTGAAAATGTTCTAGTTTTGCATAACGCTATTGCAGTGGGTTCCTTACCGTCTTGTTTCCTGGTTTCTAACTTTGAGTTGTGAATGATTACTCTGTTGTAGTATGTTCTGTCACTGTGTAGCCTCCCGTGTTAGTGGATGCTGCTGGTCCTTGCCACACTAAGAAGCTTCTCTCACTCTATTTTACCTGTATTTAAAAAAAAAATCTATTCCAAGCATTTTTTTCCCTTCTCAGTTAACTATTTTTTTCCTTTCTGTTCTCTTACCCTGAGTCTGTTGTAAAACTGTTAAATATTGGGAGGGTGGAAGGGAGGACCCCCTTGTTAGCTTGTTATCACAGTAGCCTACAAGTTAATGTAAGTATGTATTTGAAGATTGTAAGTGTTTATTTGAAGACCTTTCATTGTCATGGGAATATTTGTAAAAATGAATCTCTGCTTTTATACTGCTGATAGTTTGAGAAAAAATATTTGTAGTAACTGTGACAATAAATTACACAGTAGGATAGATGAATCAGTGGTTCTTCTGCACTGTACTAAAGATAAGGTTGGGACAAAGGTAGCTGTAAAGAGATTTTTTTCTTTTTTTTTTTTTTAGTGGAAAACAGTGCTTTGTGCATCCTTCTGCAATTACATTTCAGTTAAAAGTTTCTTATGAGGGAAGGAATTGTAGTTTTTCAGGAGTCAGTGTAGTTTTCATTGTGGTGCACTTTCACGTTGAAGTTTCTTTATCAAAAACCTGATTAGGAATCTATGTTTTCTTTCCCTTCTATGTTTAATTTCCGTATCCTTTCATGCTGTTAATAGCACTTGAATTTCTTTTGATACAAATGTTTAAATTAATGCCAAAACAATAGCCCCATTTTTTTCTAAATGCCATGATACCAGATACTTGGAACAAAAGTAGGCAATTTGTACCCTGACCGTATTTCCAACATACATAATGAGGCAGCAAAGCTGTTAAGATTTAATGAAACTTGGGAGAGATCTTTCAGCCTTTGTGTTAGAGACAGCACACATGTATTATGGACTTGACAAGCCTCAACTGCAGGGCATGTTTAGCAGCTGCTAATAAACATATGGCATAGTGCCACCACTCAAGCACAGAGAGGAAATTGTAGGTGTTAAGACAGTAAAGCAGTGGAAATTTCTATAGGTCTGTTGGATATTACACTCGTGAAGAAATGAGTGATGATTTCAGTTTATTTTTGGGATACGTTTAATTTGGAATGCCAAAATACATCACAAGTGGTTGCAGCTGCTGTAATTCAAGGGTATTGAGCTATCTGCCGATGCTTCTTTCTAAGACCAAATTCTTGAATCTTTTTCTATTCTAGTTTTTAAAATAATTTTTCTCCACATTAAAGCTTAAGGAAATCTTTTATCATCTTGAAACTGCCTTTGTTTTTTTAGTGATCAGACTATTGTGTTGCAAGAATCTTAAGAATTGAATTACTGGGAAATCACAGCAAAATATTCTAATTCTTTGATGATTTTGGGTCCATAAGACACAGATTTATTGGCTGCTGGGGTTCCTCCCCTCAAACCATCTTCTTAAAACATTTTCTTTCTGGACATAATTTAAAGCTAAGCTTCGGAAATACTGCCAGAAAAGCTTTCTCCAGTCTAACAGGCATGTTAGTTTAAAGCAGAAGCTCTCCAAAAGGAGGAAGGCCTTTGATGTGTTATTTTTTCCATGTGAACTGGAATTGTTTGTATTATGTGAGCAGTGATGAATGGAAGTCATGCTTCAGATGTTAGAGTTACATTACAGTGTTCTAGAGTTAACTTCTTGACTTACTCTTTGCAGAGCAAAGAAGTTGAGGAGGAAGTCAGGCCTCAGAGTAAAGACTAGTGTATTTTCATGTAGTGTTTTTATCAAACCTCAAAGTACTCAATTCAATATTAGGCAATTAATGAAATGATTTGAAATTGCTGAGTTGTCTGTGAGCGATGCTCTGTGTGTAGAGTAACAGTGGAGCATCGTGTGCAGCTGATGGAACCATATTTTGAGATATTTTTCCTCTCTAGCTGTACATGATTAAGAAGATAGTGATAACTTACTTTTTTAGAAGATCCATTTACCAGAGCAAGAATTAATTGGGGGGGCACAGGTAGAGCAAGATGTGGTAATGGGGAAGGGATTAAAAAATGTGAAATAACTACTTTTCATATACATGCAGCTGAGATGGAATCTGTGGTTAGATTGGTTTGGGTTTTTCTTAATTCTTTCTGCCCTCACTGTTCTTCCTCCCAGGGTCAGAGTATGCTGATGGAACAGTAGGAGAAAGAAAACTAAACTTCTAGTAGCATTTTTTGATCATCTGTTTCTGTTCCTGTTAGCTTTTGGGCAAGTTTAATTAATGAATTATACATATAAAATAGTAATTTATCTTTGTGTGTATTCAGAGAAGTCTACTGGAAACTGAGCGCAGTATTAGTTTCCTTAAGCAGTCTCTATTCTGTTACAGCATTTCTTAATTTCACCCACAGAGAGAAGTTTTTGACTTAGAACACTGAAGATTCCACAAATTGAAATCAATTTGTGCTGATTTTTATATTTTATTTCTTACTAGTGTTTGTTAAAGGATGAGGTAGTTTGGTGTCAAGGTAACTTAGTTGATCAGAATATGGGGTCTGTATTCTGAAAATATAATTGACATCTAAGCAACTGTCATTAGTTTGTTGTTCCCATTAGAAAAACAGAACCCTTATGATGATGTGTCATTTAAGTAACAGAAGTTTTCAAATGCACTTTTTCCTGTAATTTTCTGCACCTTGCCTCCTGTTGAACTATATTGTATTTTTTTCTGTATCAATCACTAAATCTCTTAAAGTCATATTACTTTATTAATTTTTCTCATAATACATGCCAGTTCTACTTGTCATTCTTGGTGTACATAGACTTGATAACTGTTCATGTGTCAGGACTTTATTTGAGTTGTGACACTAGGATTAACTGTTGTACCATACCAGCAGTAAAACAGTCGGTTTTTGTAGTGCAGTTAGTTTTAGAAATGTTTATGCACCCACTTCTGTAAAGGTGTAATACTGATTGATCTCTCTCTCCAACACACCCCTATAGCTTAGACACAGGTTGCATAATATCTCTTTTTTCCACTCAACCTTCTGGTCTTGTCGTAATGAAGATTTCAGTCTTGCTTTTCTGTATCACATTTGTGATCTGCATCTCCACCACGCTGGCTCATCCTTTTCTTAGGAAACAAAACCCCCACATTGTAAATACCAATTAATTTTTTTTGTCCCAGCTTGATTGGGTACTTATACTTGCTTAGTTAAAAGGTACTCTATCTCCATTATTTAATCATACATTTTTCAAAAGAAAAGAACTGCTGCAGGCTGCTTTTTAAATTTTATGCAGTATTTAATGTGTTCTCAGAGAATGAAATTGGCAGCGATCATAGCATCTACCTAACATTTACTGTGTGAGGTGCAAGTCACTGATGATTGATGAGTGTGACAACACTTAAGGGTACCGTAATTTTCATCTTAATCTGATCCACTGTCAGTGTAATTGGTGTTTTGAAACTGCAGTGCTCCATTGCTGAAGTGACAGGAAGCTAGTCCAGAACCGAAGTCTGCTGAGAACTTAGAGTGACAGCCTTAGCTGTCCCAGATCTGGAGCAAACTGTTTCACAGCCTTGATCTGAGGGAGTACTTGGGGTATGTCTGAAAGTACACAGAAAAAATTAAGATGAGGTTGGGCAAAGATCTATTGCTTGTTTTCACATAAAAGCCTAATTGGTTTTATTTCTTCCTCTTCAATAAAGTGCTTTTCTCAGAAGGGTAGAGATTCAGAAGCAACTTGAATATGACAACAAACAGAAATTTCTCTGCAGGAGATGCTGGAATGGCACAGTTTCTGTTTTGGTTATACTGGGCCTTATTTGCTGCTTAGAGGTGTAAACACCGTTATAGATGTAGTTAGAACCTCAATTGTCATTCCACTGATCCACACTGGGATTATAAATTGAGATGCATACTGATTTAATCCAGTAATGCCTGTGGGGTGGAAAGTGGCTTTTTAAATATATGTAGCTGGTTTCTGCCATAGTCCCAAATTAAAAGCAGTACTTTATTGCAACATGTATTTTAGCCCCAGAATATCTTATGGACTCATGACAGTGCTAACATTACCTTAATACTGATTTTGATCTGTAATGTTGAGGCCGTTGAGGTTTAACACCATCTCTAGCTCCCTAACCAGTGAGGTGTTTTAAGAGATGAGAGAAGAAAAGAATGATTTGACTTGGGGCTATCCAGTTTTGAACTTTCCTTGTTTGCTAGGAAAGAAGAGAGAATATTGGAGATGTAGAATGAAACAGAATGCTGTTGTTGCTGCTCTTGATGGCTGCCTATATCAACCCATATAAGTATGGTCTCAAATATGCCAATCTGTATTTTCTGCTTTCTCCTAGCTGCTGCTTTGTAGCATCTCTGAATCATCTTTATCTAAACATGAATTAGAAGTCTTTATGTGCTCTAAAATCCAGTTCAGGTCTCTTGACTTCTCCCTGTCTGAACGAATCTTTAATAATGAATTATATCTTGGTGTTGGATTGTCTGAAGATACCAGGTTTTAGCAAAATTTTGAAGCAGTGTTTGAGATCCCATCTTGAAAAGGTTATTTGTGTGTAACAAGTATTGTGCCAGTGTTGCCACTGGGTTTTCGGAGGCTCACTTCAAGAAAGTCTGAGCTAAGTAAGTACTGTAATAGAAGCTTAGGTTGGGGGGCTTTTTGTCATCTGCAGTATTTTGTCTGCATGTCATGTGATACACTGTTTAATCCTAAACTTGGTGCAGTTAAAAAGCAAAGGATAAATGCTTAATTTGTAAAACTGTATAAGAAATATATTTGCTGTTATATCTACTTTAGCGGTAAGTTTTCTTTAAAACATTCAAGACAGGTCGGGACATACAGACCTAATCTATGTATTCATATCTCAGCATGAAGAAAATGTTGAATCAATTAAGCAGAATCCTGATAACTGGTTAAGTGGAGATTTCTGGGGAGGAACAAGGGATTGGATATGTAAGAATCATTTTGTTAAATCTTTGGAAAGAGAGGCTCCTGAATCTTTAATATATGTGGCTTAGGAATTGCAAGTACGTCGCACTCAGCTTTATATTTCCTTACTTTTGGCTGAAATTTCCCTTTCTTTGCCCTCAAGGCAAATCTACTAGTTCTATTTGTTTCGAACTTGGGGGTGGAAGGTGCAGAATGAGAGCATGATTTTTAGTTTTCAGAAATATATTGTTAATTATATATTCCTGTCTGCCTTTGTGACCAAGAACATAAATAACAAAAAAATAGTTTGGTTATAATTATCTTCTTTAGTTTATTTTCATATCCTTATTATAGTGCTGAAGAACTAAGGAGAGCATTTATTAAGAGCTAATTATGTTTGTGCGGTTTTTTTAATTGCAGGAAGCAGAGTTACCATCAGAACTGAATAATGAAGGATACTGTGATTTTAACAGCAGGCCAAATGAAAACTCTTACTGCTATCAGCTCCTGCAAGAGCTCAACGAGCAGAGGAAGAAAGGCATTCTTTGTGATGTTAATATTGTGGTGAGTGGGAGGGTCTTCAGAGCTCACAAGAACATCCTGGTTGCAGGCAGCCGCTTCTTTAAGACTCTGTATTGCTTTACAAACAAAGAAAGCCGTAACCAAACCACTGTTACCTATTTAGACGTTGTTGCTGTTCAAGGTTTTTCTGTCATCTTGGACTTCTTATATTCTGGTAACCTCGTGCTTACGAGCCAAAATGCCATTGAAGTGATGTCGGTGGCCAGCTACCTTCAGATGACGGAGGTTGTCCAGTCCTGCCGCAACTTCATTAAAGATGCCTTAAACATAAGTATAAAATCAGAAGCTCCAGAGACTGTTGTAGTGGATTACAACAGAAGATCTGTTAGTAGGGATGGTTTATCTCCAAGGGATCAAAAAGTTGCTAGCTTCTGGGCAACACGAAACCTTACCAACTTGGCAAGTAGCATAAAAACTGAGAATGATCCCTACCCTATTGATGAGGGCCAAATGGAAAGCTACCAAATGAATGACTGCAGTTGGGTCCAGGACAGCTCACCTGAAATGGCTGAAAATGAATCTCAAGGTGAAGGAAAAGTTTTCGTGTGGAATGACATGGGTGGACAGGGACAATCAGTTCAAGAACCTGGAAAAGCAAGAAGGAAAAACCAAACTGCAAAGAGATTTATTTATAATATACCACCTAATACTGAAGAGAACTCTGAAGATTGCTCAGTGTTGCAGCCATCAGTCCCATATCCAGAAGAAGATTTGTCATTTATTAAAGAAGAAGCAGGTAAATATTGCTTAACATCAATTATGTCATTTGAAAGTTAAGTATTGACTGAAGTACCTGACTTTAACTTTTGTTTTTTATTTTTAAAATTATTATGCTGTATAAATAGTTAATGTATGCATTTGAAATACTGTCATTTACCTGCCTCACTTTTTGATGAATTAATAGTTTTGAAAACTTACTGCAATTTAGGAGCCGAGTTAGGAGTGGATTTGAGACGCAGTTGGAACAAAGTTCTTTAGATGTGTCTTGTTTCTAGAGCAGTTTAAAATGTATGCTTGGACATCAAGGAGCTGTGGATGTCCTGTCTCCTGCAGGGGCCCTGCTCCTCTCCTGCCTGCGGGGCTGGGGGGCACAGGCGAGCAGTGGGTCCCGCGGGGGGCACTTGGGGTCCCACGGCGGTGCTGTGCAGTGCCAGCAGCGCCTGGGCACTGCCATGACACGTGCCAATGCAGACCAGTGTGGGCTGCGACTGGAGATGTGCTTCTTCAGTACAGGAGACCTTCATGTGCTTAGTGAGTAGTGTGACACAACAGAGCAGCTCTGGAGAAGCAGCTGTGCTGAGGAGCACTTCTGCAAATGCTTGGGGGCGTACTTATCTCTGGTCTTCATCTCTGAACTCTGGGTAGCTCTACTTTAGCTTTACTTGGGAGTGCACGTTTGTGAAGTGGATTTCCTGTACTTCTCTTACTGGCTGAGCTTTGTTAGACTGCACAGGATTCCTTCTGGCTGAACTGAGGATGGAAGCTGTTTCAGGAACATGACAGTTGCTAATAGGCCTTAGGTCCATAGCAGCAGGTTAGATCTAAGTGAAGCACCTTTAGCTGCTGATAGTGGGGATGTTGAGTCCTCAGCACCAATGCAATTCTGCCTATGTTGTCTTTTACTGATGGAAATACAGAGAATATATCTACTGTATGATGGCACCAACAACATTGTTTGGATTCTGTGGAATTTCATATCTGTGCTGTTAAGATTTCTTGGAGAAATAATGGAGGACATGGGCAGTGCAGTGTGTTTAGTCCCTGTTAACTCTTATTTTTTTTTTTTTTTTTTTGGCAGAAGCACGAATGTTTCCAGTAACTTGTTAGGCTAATAAGAATTAAATTTAAAATACATCCATATAGCATTTTGATGAAAAGAACTGTATTGGAGACATAGCATATTGAGTATGTGTTCTGGTATCTGTCCAAAACCATTGAAAGTTCTGTGAGTGCTGGGGACAGTTTATTTTACTGAGTTCTAAAATGCTAGTCAACCAGTGATCTCCTTGGTATTTTCAGATCACAGCAAGTATATAATTACATTGTCAGTGTCAGAGTTCTTTTGGAAGCCATATCTAATATTTTTGTCATAATACCTTAACATTTACTAAGTTTTTGCATGCATATTGTTTGAAACAAGAGTGACTGAAGTAGGGCTTGGTATAGCTTACTTTTCACCCATCGTCTGTTCTTCAGCTTTTGGTATTCTTTCTCTTCTACTTGCTCTTTCTCTTTGCTTTGCAGGTAGATTCCACTCTTAAACACTCTTCTTTTAACTGCTCCCTCTATGCCAAAGAAAAGTTGGAAGAGGGAGGAGTGGAGAGTTGGAAGAATGTCAAGAATGAGTTGTAGAGTAACCTGCAGGTTATACAGTAACTTTTTAGTTTTGAATTAAATTTCTTGTGGGGATGAAAAGCTACCAAAAATAATAGGCCCTGAGAGGTAAAAATGCATAAGAAAAACCTACCTGGAATAGATGTAAGACAATTCTATAGGAAGAAAAATAAAGAATGGTAAATTCTTAATGTTCAGAGCTAAGGAGTGTGCTCTCCCGTTGGTTGCTAAAAGGGAAACAACGAGCTTCTACTATTATGCTTTGTCATGTTCTGATGGGGATAACACCAGTGGCTGTGAACTGTCAGTTACATGCAGAATGAGTTTCTGTGCCCTTGATTTAGGTTTAGGTTGGTCTGGTGCTTTTGTGGTGGGAAATAAATACTGTAGAGATGATGGAAGGGAAGCCTACTTAAGATAACTCCTCTCACGACAAAAATTTATCCCTGAAGCCACTTCCTTGATTTCTATAGTGAATGAATTTTCCGGTTGGGTACAGTTGGTAAGTATTAGATAATAAACAGTAAAAGCTTTCTGAAGTATCTGCTACCCCTCTTGTTCCATTAAAGCAAATATGTTAAGCTGTTCCTTGCTGAACACGAGTTTTTCTACACATATCCATTAAGGATAGTTCAGCTGCTTCTTCCTCTCACCCTATGTTGCCAGTGAGTTTATATTTAACACCTTCCCTGTAAAAGTAGCATGTTGGTGAGCTTTAAAGAAGCTTTAAAAAAGTTAGGATAGGTTTGAAATTCCTGGTACTGTCTTACATTTGCTTACATTTTACTTAAGTTTTTTCCAGTTTTAGCTATATTAATTAAAGTAGCTGTTTAACTAAAACATTGAATGTTACCACCTGTCTCAGTATTTTCCCTCCTAGTTGATAATCTGCTAAAAGTCTTCTACTGTTTACAGCCATCATTCATCCTACAATTAACCATTTACCATGGTGAAAATAACCATGCAGTCAGCGTATCACAATCACTGTTAGTGTGTTACAAAAGTTCATAAAAGCTCAGTGAACATAATTCATCATTTTCTTAACATCTGTTCAGAGTGATTTTTGTCAGTTTTCATCACTTGGGTATGACTTTCGTCTGGGCCTGGTTGGTTTTGGGTTTTTTTGTTCAAGTGTCCTATACTTAGGCTTGAGAACACAGCTGTGACGTATTGCTTATACTTTCTGGAACTTATCCTGGTGATTTTTAGGAGACTTGCATGTAATATCCCAGTAACTTTATGAAGCTACAAGTGTATAATTTGTTACTGTGATTTTTCAAGCTAGATAATGCTGTCCTGTCACTCTGATGGGGGTGAGGGGAAGGATAATAAGTACAGGATTAAAACAGCCCTTGGTGGAACAAGAGGGTTCCTGACTAATTTTGTAGGGGTTCTTAAGGAATTTAATTTGGCTTGCTGTAGAAACAACTGCTTTTCAGAAGGATACAAACAGCCAAACCTGCTTACAAAAAATGTAGTGCTAGTTCCAGCTTTTGTTATGATGCAAGGGAGGAGCATAACACAACTTGCTTAGGGCTTGGCAATAAAGACAGGTATCTTTGTATTTGAAGAAATCAAGATTGATGGACTCATCAGGACGCTTATATATTTCTTGAAGGGATAAACCCCACTTGACTGAATGTGTTACAAAAGAAAAAATATTGTATATTTTTCCTACTTTTCCATGGTACTATAACTCTCAGTCACATTTTCTTTAGACCTCAAGCTGATACCCTGATTAAAAGATTTAAGTTCCTTGGTGGACCTTTAACCATTTTATTTGCCCCATTTCCTTATGTAATACAGTATTGGAAGTGTCAAAGGTTTTTAGAAGTCATCTGAAATCACTGCAGTATCTGAGGGTCAATCTCTTCCCAGTTCATTAAATTTACCTCTTGCAGGGATCATCCTAAAGACAAGCAGGTCCTCTCCTCACATTCTCACGATGTACTCTGTCACGGAGCCTACATCTCCAGGCAATGTTTTGTGTATTACTGTTGTCAATTTGCCTTTTTTTTTTTTTTTTTTTCTGTGAATGGGTTGGGGAAGGTTTTGTGTTGCCTACAGATCTTCTCTGCCTGAAAATCTGAGTCCAGTGCAATGTGTTGACTTACTAAAAAAAGACCAATCTGAAGTGCTGATTTTTTTTCATTTGTGAAAGAGTGATGATGATGATGATAGCAACTCCATCAATAAAAATGGCCCATTAGAATTATTAACTCCCCCATAAATAAATGGTCTTCATGAGGAAAGTTCTTTCCTTTCTTGTGTTTCGCTGGTATAGTTGTTGGAGACCAGAAAACCAGCTTGCACTTTCTTGGGAAGGAATTCTTCAGGGAAGGTATGATAATCAAGTTGAAAAGCAAGTGTCTAATATATTTGGCATCAGTTGGTGGTCTTTTGTCAGGGGTAGTTGATGCTAGATCAGATTCTGTAGTCATGGCAATAATGAATGAAAAATAGTAAAAATTGGGAGCAATTGATAGAGTATGAGTAAAATTGTATTTGCAAAATGTCTGAAGTATATCTGAGCCCTCTCTTGCAAGAGGCAGTTGAGCAGTAATGTGCTTCCAGAATAAACCTTTTCACAAGAAGCAAGGTGAAAGATGTGAGGAATGCTCTGGGGACAAAGGGAGCTTCTTTTCCTCACCTTCCCAGTATGTCAGTCTTGGCAGTGCTGTTTCCTCTGTCATGTTACCTAACATGAGCAACAAATCCAGCTCTAAAAGCAATCCAGATTGTATCAGTAGATTACCACTGCTTGCTTTACAATCCTTGAAAGCTATGGTCTAATCGCTTATCCTGTCTACTTCCTGTCTTTTTAAATTGATCTAGATGAGCAGTCAGTGTCAAAAAATTCAGTGAAAAATAGTATTTCTTTTCCTCTTATTTTGGCACTGTTTCCAATGCTAATATATGTAAAGAAAACAGAAGATAAATTCACTACAAACAGCTGTATCCAATGCAAAGTTTTTCTCTTTTCCCTTACTGCACCATATGTGTGTGTCCTTTTCTATAATGACCTGTTCAATGGCTTCAGTGAACTTCTCATTATTTTCCATATCATCTCCTACTCAGTAATGTATCCTTTTCTGCCCCCAAATCAGCATATTTCTAGTTGTAGCAAAAGAATGAAACTTGTCAAACTAAGGATGTTTCTGAGTTAGACATGTTCTCTCTCTCTGGTGGTGCACACCTACCTCTTGCTTTCAAAACTGAAAATAATTGTATCTGGCTTCTGATTATCCTTTTTCCTGAGAACAAATGCAGTAGAATGTAAAATCCTTTCACAATGTTTTTGGTAGCTTTTGTTAGTGGTGTAAAAGCCACACAACCACTTCATTTTATTTCAGTGTCCTTATCTCTTCTCAAATCAACATAGTGTGAATTTTAGTGCTGATGGTTAATTAGCTTCTTTGTGTTCTGTTTTATTTCTTATTATTTTGGCTTTGCTTGTTGTTGACTTTTATTAAAGATCAGATTACTGATAGCCTTTTATCCATGTAGGCTAGAAGAATGGGTAAATGTTTGAGGCTAATTGACATTTGGATTATTAACTTACACCTCTTAGAAATCAACTCAAGTGTAAAAAGGTAACCTTAGATCAGAGAAAAGTTGTGGTCAGGTGTCTTGGTCTGGAGATACAGAATATTACTGCTTCTAATTTGTTTGTTTGTTTTCCCCAAAGATCTTCCTTACTTGTCTATACTTTCCCCCATTGCACCCCATCCCCAGTCTGCCAGTATGATTGCATCCATAGTTGCCTTCAGCCTCCTATCAAGAGGCTGTCATCTACCCTATCAGGGCAGTAGCCTGGGTGAGAGGAGAAATGCTAGAAGATATTATGAGCCACAGGAGTCTGTAAATATGTTGTGTTCTGGAAGTTTACGTGACTGTAGGCTCTGTATCCAGCTGGGGCAGGTAGTAGAGGCTAGGTATTGCGCTTCCAGTCTGTGTGTAATTCAGGTATATCCTGTTGGGATGAGCAATTAGATACTAAATATGCCTTTTTCATGGTTTTGTTTTGAACACATTAAATGTGTGCTTAATCTAGAAAACAGTTTTTCTAGGTCAACAAATTATTCTAAGAATAAGCATTAGGTTTAATTATTATCTACTTAGTCGTGTATACAGGGACTGAAGCATGTGTAGCAACCTCTTATCTCTTGTGGTATCTGTGCTGGTGTTCTTTCATGTTATAGTGGGTCTTCTCTTCCAATTGGAGGTTGAAAGATTTAGTAACTACTACCTACACTAGATGACAGCTCTTAAATCTGTTTGGCTCTATGCTAAGTCTTGTGCTAGGATCTTGAACTATGCAGGGGTTTGAGTTCCTAAGTTCCCTCAAATACCAGCTGTGTACATAAATGTTCCTAGTGAAATTTGTGTTCTCTTAAATACAGAAGAATTGTCAGTGGCAGTGTTATAAAGTGTCAGTGTTCAGCTTGGTCCAACTCTTGCCTATGGTCAGTCTTCGGTGTATGCTTATTCTGAAGGAAACTATATACAACTATGCTGTGTGTGTACACAGCATAATGTTACATCTGTGTGCAGTAAAGACTTTGGTCTGTTGATCTTACAGATATTCATCCTATAAGGGAGGGAAAAGTGATCAAAATATTTTATTAGACTGATCTTTCACTGTTCAGCTACATTCAGCTACAGTTCTAGTACAAGGAGAAAAATGTATAAAGAAAGGATCTAATACTTTAAACATTGGGGTTTTTTTTACCTCTGCCTGCTATAATTTGGAGGCTTTTAGCCTTAAAATAAACTTATCTTTGCTCTTAACCAGACTGTACAACACTGCTTCCTCACTAATCCTTTCTTGTGTATTACAGAAGGAAGTCTTCCTCCTCACTTCAAAGGAATGTGTAGTTGGCATGTCGATAGGGTATCTGTGTTCTGTTCCTTGAGCTGTTGGGATGCCATTGCTGGAGTCCATCCCTCCAAATTAGTATAAGGAGTTCTTGCCTCTTTTGGACATAACAGAAATTATGTCAGTAATTAAAATTAGAGTCAGTAATTCAAAAAAAATCCTCACTGCTTTGTGTTTCTTAAGGGAGAGGAAGGTTTATTCCCTTCCCTCTTCTATTTTTTTATAGCAAAATAGGTAGTTAGATGAGCTAAAACACTGCTATTTCACTTCTTCATTCACTCAAGCTCTGCTTTTTAAAAGCTCTGATGGGATGCCTCGTTTGGCAGTCATGATCCAGCTTTGCTTGTTGTTTGCCATTGTCTAATGGATAGGATAGAATTATAAGCTTCCTTGTTAAGTGATATCCTTTTGAACTGTTGTCTTATGTTGAGACTAAATCACTGCTGCCAATGGTAATGCTGCCTGAGCAGTAAATTAAACTACTGTATGTGTCTCATGCTGTGAGGATTTGCAATCTGTATTTTTTCCAGTAAAACTGCAAGTTGGAAATGTTTAAATATGCAGCCTGCCACTAGCTGCATGAAATTCCATTTTAGCCTAAGAAAATTTCCTTTCTGAAAAAAATCCTTAGAATGAATAGTGTAAGGATAAAAAAAGTCTTTGGACTGTTAAAATATATAGTTTCGTGCTTGAAATCAAGAATGCGTCTCCCCAAGACTTTTCACAGTGGTGACATTGGGAATCCAGTGTAAGGACCCAACCACCATCCAGAGAAATAAAAGGAAATCGGCCAGTTACCACTGCAGTTTGTTTATTTAACAACTATTTGCCTGTGAGGAAAGTAATGGATTTATTGAGTTCATGTTTTTCCACAAACTCCTGTCTTGGGGATTGGGGGGAACATTGATTTGCACTATTGCCAGAAGAGCTTCTGCCCAACAAATACGATTTTGTCGAATTCTTAGTGCAGCTTTATTGTGTACTATTTATAGTTCTCTTCTCTGTGCTCTGTAATAGTGACTCCATGTTCACTGATGCACTTCTTACATGTTATAAGTATGAAATTAAACAAGCCTTGATCTTTTTAAGGCATTGTTCACTTCTGAATGGTTTTATTTTTTTTAAAGAGGAAAGAAGATACAAAGACAACATAACCTGCAGAAGATCTTGTCTTAAGAGCAAATGTGAATATGCAAACTAGTCTTTTAAGCTGTTATATTCCAAGTAATCACGGTTTCTTGAATTGATGTAGTTATGGAGTAATGGAGATGATTATCCGGAAAAGGATTTAGACATAGCTGTAGGATCCTTTATATAAAGGTATTTAAAGCACTATATCTATACCATGGAGATACTTTAAGGCAATAAATAAACTCCTGTGCCTCTTGTAGAAAATACCTACTCTTGTACCAGCTAGACTGCCTGTGGCAGGCCAGGTGGAGTCACTGCACGATGCAGTTCTAAAGAGAATCCACTGGAGAACCTTTCAAGCCCCTCATGATGATAGTGAGGGAATACATACCCTTACCATCAAAGTCCCTCTAGTATGAAAAAGGCTTTGAATTTTTCTCAGTATGGGGAGAAGAAATGATGCTGTGGAGAGTACTTCACAGGTCACATTTAACTGAGATTAGGAATGCAGTTATTTCTTGTTTTAGTGTTGAATACTGACACAATGGGCTGGATTCACCAGGCTAGCTCATACACCCCAGCCCCTCACGCCTGGAATGGCTGCTTCCATGCTTTTGCTGTTTCTCAAATTGGGATAGCGGTGTTGAGCAGAGCTGCCTGCTCTCTACGGCTCTCAGATGTGGTGCGTCTTGGATCAGAGCAAAGGACAGAGAGGGTTTTTCCACGTGCTTCTCAAGGATTTATTACCCAAGGGGTCCCGGGGTGAAAAACCAAAAAAGCCTGCCCTTACCTTCTCTTTTAACTGGGGGAGGAACAAGGGGAGGTTACACTTTCCCAACCAATCAGGGACACAATGGGGAGGGGGTGTGAGGAGGGACTCGCGGTCTGACAGCAAGCGGGAAGGCAAGGGGAGTGGAAAGGGTCATGTGCACCGATGGGATGCCGAAGAAATGGGGATTTCACAGGCGGGGTTTAGGATTGACACAGAACCCTCTGGAAATAAGGGCAGTAGCTAGGGAGGATTGACATCATGTAAATGAGATAGCAGGTGGGTCTAGGGGTGAATGACAGCTTGGCAAGGGAGGGGAAAACTTGAGGTAGAACCAAACCATCGGGGGGGTAACAGGAACAAACCATTAGGATAATAACCATAGCTTAACAATAACTTATTAAAACCCACCACCACAGAATACTATGTGAAAACATACAATAATTACTATTTTAAGGTTAGAAACTTTTTTTTGTCACAGTTTAAAAAGGATATGTATTTTGCTAAACAGATTAGATTGATGACTGATTAGAACCCAGGAAGCTAAAGTAAGAATGTGTCTTTAATAGCTACTTCAAGTGACTTCAAGTATGGACTGTTGCCGGGTACTTCAAATGACTTCAAGTACGGATTGCTGCCGGGTACTTCAAGTGACTTCAAGTATGGGCTGCTACCGGGCACTTCAAGTGATTTCAAGTATGGATTGCTGCCAGAATCTTGGCCAAAAGAAGCTTGGGAAAATGGTAAGTGTGATGGAGAGTATTATTGGGTTTTTTTTCCTTCTGATAGGGGTTCTCTATCTTTTGCATCACTGCTTGTGATATTTGATTCATTTGTTTAGAGGGTTATGAGATTATTTAATCTTCTTCCATATCATTTGCCTTTCAGGATAATGTACTTCCTTAGAGGAAGGAAAAGGAATTCAAATGTAGGGAAGAGTAAAAAAAGAAAGTAATTTATATCAGTTCTTGTATTGTGACTGACCGTGAAGGTACCTGAGGTCTTTAATAACCTGATAGCTGTCCCTCCCTTCACTAAGATAAATACAGATAAATGGGTTTTGAAATTGAAAACTTGGATGGAGAAGGTACGGAATTAAATACAATTTTAAAAGGATATCTCAGCATAGGTCTTGCTATTAAAAATAAAAACTTCATTGCAATAATTTTTTTTTTAGTTCAGTGCAGCTATAATTAAGCCTTCTTCTGTCAGTTCAAGCAGGCAGTTATGTGTAATTATTTTTCTGTCTGAAAACACCACCATATCTAAAACAATTGTTGCTAGTTCCTTAAAATACATAAAGTCTTCCATTAAGAGATACCAAGTACTGGTTAATAGTAATGCTTACCTCTTCTCTTTAAATTGGAGCTGTTATTGGGATGTGGCTAATGGTTTATTTTAAATATTTTGGGGTTTACAGTAGAAGAAATTTGGTCATCAGAAGGTGAAATTCACTAGCAGTCAAGAAATTAGGCAGACCTCCTAAGACCTTCTGTTATAAACCATTAAATTCCCATATATCTTAAGCCCTGATGTCTACCTGTATAGGACTTGCTTTTCTTCATGTAAGCCATTTTGTGACATTATGTTGACGTGCAGCTCACATGAGTGCTCCAATATGCAAACTTGTGAGTATTAGTAAAATGTAACATCCATGTTATGATGGATTTAGAAGTTCAAAGGAGGCAACTCTAGATACAGGTCTGTGAGTATGAGCACATAAGGCACAATTACTTATGTTTTCTTCGTGCCAGCCTGAACATTAGAAACTCTTGCACATAATCATGTAGCCTTAGCCAGTGTTTTTTGGATGCTTCTAGATGGTTAAGGTTATGTTCATAAATTCTCACCTGTAGCAAGTTGAGTTATTAGGCTGTTATCAAAATCATCCTTGTATTCTTGTGTGGCCTTCTCCATATCATAGAATCCTGTGTTCTTTTTCACACAGTAGTAGGCAGCTCTATTAAGCCTGTTTTGCATATATCCTTTGAGCAAACTGTATAGAGTTCTTCTCTATCATAAGGAAGAAGTGAGATATTCCTACTTCCAGAAGTATTTTCTGTTCTATTTTTTCTGTTAGATCAAAGTAGAGAATAGGTAAAATCTGAATCACTAACTTGATTTTCGAGAATTTCAGAATTTTTCTACCTCTTAGTGTCCTGCTCCTTTTGTCAATATTCGTTCATACTTAGTTATACTTTCTTTTATTGATTTGTCAAGTCAGATCTTGGTAGACAGTTCCTGCATGTAATTCTAAATAGAATATTGGGAGAGAAGATTGTGACTGTCTAAATGCTGCAGAGTTAGAGGATTTCTAATCCAGAAGAAAGTGTTTTCTGGTATAACTGATGTCTAGGAAAATGGAATATTGGTAAATTGTGGTTAATTTAATTCATGAAATAAGGCTTCTGTGGTAAAAATGCCTTGGTTACAAGTGGATATTTTTCTAGTAGAATTGTACATGCAGAACTTAGCAGCATTTGTGATTTCTGCAGACAGACATTGTCCTGATTTGGCTGATTTGAAGAGTCATGTGTTTTGCTTTATTGTTTTGGCACCTGTTTATTTTTGTGCACCAGGCAGAACGTATTTAAATATTTTTTTGTGTGTTTCATAATCTTTTCTCCTGATGGCTTCTTATCTTGTAGGCGATTCCTCTGCTTTAATCATGAACAAGTTGAAGTGTCCACACTGTAATTATGTAGCCAAATACAGAAGAACACTAAAGAGACACTTGCTCATTCACACAGGCGTGAGATCTTTCAGTTGTGACATCTGTGGGAAGCTGTTTACACGAAGAGAGCATGTAAAGAGACATTCCTTGGTAGGTAATCTCAAGTGTTCATGTATATGTATGCACAGGTACAAATGGAGTTTTATGGTTTTTTTCAGGTGTTTTGGTAGTCGGAACAAAGTGTTCTCTGATTTGACATAATGTAAATTGTCTTCTGAAATGGATGAGGATAGACATTTCTTGGATAACTGTGCCTCTTGTTTTCTTAAAGGAAAATGTGGTATCAGTGAAGACAGTAATTTCAAGGTTATTTTGAAAGTGATGTGATAAAGGGATGCAGTGTCTATAAGTATTCTGTAGATAATGAAAAGCAGTTTTGGCTTAGCTTTACTGCAGTAGAACAGCACATCTTGGTCTATAATGCTGCATCACCATTCTCTGTGAGGGCACCCTGTTAATTCAGCAGTTGTGCAATATCTTGGGGTAGTTCTGAAATGTTTATTTCACAACTAGACAAAGCTATAGTATAGTATCTGCTTTAAGATTAGGAAAGAATGAAAAATATCTGATACAGAAAGTAAGCATCTGTCTGACTTGCATTCTGCCAGTATCATAACCAGCAGTTCAGCTTACCCTGTCTTGTTTGTGCATGTTGCATAACCCCGGAGTTGACTTGAGTACTTGTTTATCTGAGGATCCAGAGAAAGTGTTATCTGTCTTGGGTATTTTGTAGTTACTTTGTATCTAGCCTGTAAGGAAATTAAGACTACTTAATTGTACCTGGGGCAACTCTCCCTGTCTCTACAGGCTGTTGGACAAACACGTGGAGAGCAGCCCTGTGGGGAAGGATTGGGGATGCTAGTGGTGAGAGGCAGGACGTGAACTGCCAGTGTGCTCTCTCAGCCCAGAAAGCCAAATGTATCCTGGGCTGCATCAAAAGCAGCGTGGCCAGCAGGGTGAGGAAGGGCATTCTGTCCCTCATGAGACCCCACCTGGAGCACTGCATCCAGCTCTGGGGTCTCCCAAAACAGATAGGGCATGGAACTGTTAGAGCTACTTCAGAGGAGGGTTATGAAAATGATTGGAGGGATAGAGCATCTCTCATATGAAGAAAGGCTGAGAGAACTGGGGCATTATTGCCTCATTGATGGCCATGCTCCTTCCTTATTGGCTCACCAGAGAAGACAGCAACAGTGGGAGTTAGTTACTCCTAGTTGGTCTAGTAGGAGTAGAGTGGGACCTCAGTTTTCTGTCCTGCAGTGTCTGACCAGGACTTGTAGCTGAATATTTATTTTTTTTTCCTCCAGGAAAGGAGATGAAGTCAGACAGTGTGAAAACAGCTGTGGAGTGAGCTCAGTGCAGTTCTGTGCTTTAACTGAAGTGTGCTTTCCCTGATAAAGTCAGAGTACTTTTTTTTTTTCTCTGTTTGCCCCCCCCCCCCCCTTCCCCTTTCAGTTCAACAAACGTCAAACATTCTGCCTTGTGTGAAGTATTATAACAAGTCCAGAGGCTGAGGAAAGCACATGTATCAGCTGTACAGATTATACAGCAGACGTGAAGTAACTATTTGTATCATGACCTAATTTCTTTTTCCCCTCATCTGGGTGGTAATTTTTATCTAAAATTTCAACTTTTTCAACTTCAAATGAGATTTTTAAGCACATAATTGTAATCTGTTGTGGGAGCACCAGAGAGAAGGAAGTCTTCAACTTAATTTTTTTCATAGATAATAACCAATATACATGGTTGCTGAATTCAGTCACTTGTACAAGCAACTAGTACTTCCAAACTCAAAATCAAAATTTAAGGTTAGCCAAATTCAAAATCAAAATTTATGGTTAGTCAACAGCAGCCCTCTAATTTTACACACACACTCAAATACAGGACAAGATACCTGAGAGACCTGGAAAGTTGATATTGGTCTTAATTGTGTTGGGAGGGAGAAGTCACGGAAGAAGAATTTTGCTCTTTGAATGCTTGCATTTAATAAGGCTTTCTTGTTCTTAATATTTCTAGGATTTAAAATTGTAAAAAGCGCTTTTCTAAACAAGTTATTTTGTGTGCACTGTAAGGGTTTGTGCTGCTCTCCTTGCTTCTGGGGCTTGTTCTGTACTCTGAGGAGTCGTGAGCTGAGCACTCACCTGTGTACAGAACAGGTGACCTGCTGAGCTCCAGTGAGGTGGTTTGTTTGTGGGCAGTAGCTCATATCTGTTGAAGAATACATAAACAGATCTCCAGTAGTCCTTCCTTACTCTGAACAGTATTGTGTATCTTTTGGAAAAGTTAAAAATAGGATTTTTTATATTAATAATTATTATTGTTATTATTAATAGTTTTCTAGTACTGTATACAAGCATAACCTGATATGCCTATATTCAGCTGTTAAAATTTCTCTTCCGTAGGTGCATAAAAAGGATAAAAAGTATAAGTGTATGGTGTGTAAGAAGATTTTCATGCTAGCAGCCAGCGTTGGAATAAGACATGGATCACGACGTTATGGAGTTTGTGTAGACTGTGCAGACAAATCTCAGCCTGGAGGGCAAGAGGGAGCAGACCAGGTGCAGGACACAGATTTCCCCAGGGATGAAGAATATGAAGAAAATGAAGTGGGAGAAGGCGATGAGGAGCTTGGTGATGATGTAGAAGAACAGAATGACCAGTCTCGATGGGATGAAGGCGGGGAAGTTTGTATGCCTTTAGATGACTGACAGAGCATATGACTTCAGGGTGCTGCAAATGGACATTGTATGGATTGACTGTTTGACTTCTTGGACTGAAGGCTTGTGAAATATGGTACAGGCTGGATGGTAGTTACGTTGCTGTGAAAATGTAGGGTCAAAGCCTTATAGCAAAAAAAGGATTATTAATTTTTTTATGATATTTGCACAGGACTGTACAGCATACAACCGTTTGGTTGAATTATACAGAGTCCTCACATCTACAGTCAGTTATCAAAAGAAAAATGTATTTTTTATTATTTATAGGCTATAGCTACTTGGGTCCTATTCAGACATAGTAGTAACTGTAATTACGTTACACATTCATGTTAACATGAATGAAGAAAATTGCAACTTGGTATGGAAATACAAAGACAGCTTTCCCAAATCCACTCGTTCTTTTGTCGGTGAATCAGCGAAGCTAATTTGGGCTAGTGGCTCATTTTCCACAAAGCATGTCTTTTCCATACAAACCTTACCTCTCCCGTAATCTGATAGGTGAAAGCCAATCATTTAAATATGTGTCACAGATATTGCCAACACCGTATTGGAATTTGGGTTGAAAACTTTTGGCTCTGTGCTGGCAGGTGCTATGGGTGATAAGCACTGGAGAAGTTGTTAATGGCATTAATTTAGTGTCTGTTTTTAAAGAGGTGGTTGTTGATTCATCAGTTTCAAAACGATAATGCAGAAGAAATGACCAATAATGAAAATGATAGACTGATCAGAGCATGGGTAACTCTTGTACCACTTAGTCAAAAGACAGTCATGCTATAAAAGGTATCTGATGTAATAATGTTTCTTCCCTCTTCTAAGGCCCCCTTCTCTCAAAATTTTTTGGTTTCCCTGGTGTATACCTCAGTCACACAGAATGAAAATACAAGGAATGGAGAAAGTGTCATATTAAAACAACTTTTTGGTCAATAATTTCTTACTTGTCCGTTTTTTGGCTAGTTTTTGCGATGTGAATTGGACACTAGGCTATTGTGCCCATCGTTCATCATTGAACACAAACTATTTTTTATTCTTTTGTATTTCATGGGTTGTTGTTAATATTTAATATAATTATAAGCAAATTACATTTAACTTGCTCATTTGCTGGAATTTTTTTTTAAGAAAAACAAAAAGTCCAAAGCAAAATAATGCTCTTTGAGTTGTCTGCTTTTCAGGAGGATATGCTCCCTATGCTCTTTTTTTTCCAGATTTTCTAGGAGGCATTGAAACTTGAATTTTCGTAGCCACGTAGGTGTTTTTTTAATTTTGTTTTTGGTTTTGGGTTTTTTTTCCTAAGCTTGTAATATTGTACCAATGATTTCAGGCCCCTTTCATAGGGAGGGGAGGGCATTACACCTTCACCTTAAACTCCTCTGTGTTGTCTAGCCTAAGGCAAGTGAATTCAGGCAATCATTGGAACAATAAGTCTGATGTACTATTATGTCACAGTGAGTAAATATGCAGAGCATTTGTCATGACACATAGCTAGGCCAGTGTGACAGTACTGTATAAAAAACAATTGAGGGTCACCATATTTTTCAACTTTGTTTAATTTTAAAATGAGTATATTTTTTCCTATTTTATGTCAGGTAACTAAATTATGGTAGTTGTGTGGATAACTGAATTTTTGCTTTGATGGACAAAATCTTACTGGTGCTCCATCTGATCAAAGTTGGTATGTATTTAAAGAGACAAGCTTTACTGTTGTCCGAAGAACAGTAACATAATGTTAAGACATTGTTTTTGGTGATTGAAACTGAGATGATAAGTTTGAACTACAGTTATATGGGAATTAAAATGCTTTTTTTTATCATCCACTTGTTTCATTGGTAGTTTCCACATCATTGTAAACCTGACAGGAATAGTTTTTTTGGGGAGGGTGGGGAGGGTGGGGTACCTTTTTTTACACTGAAGATTACATTTTATTCTCATTGTTCTAGACTGAAATGAGTAATGTGTAATTCTGGTGGGGTCCAAAGTAGAAATTAGTTGGGCAAAGATGATATGAATGAAAAAATATTTTAAGCGTTAAAGTAATGTTCCGCTTTGTGAATATGTAAGTATAGCATAAAGATTTTTCCATCCCATTTATCCCTTTTAAAACCATAGTTTACAATTGGTAGATCTGTCTATATATATAAATATATATATATATATGAAATTCACCTAAATCTGCTTTATTAGAATACTGCTCACTTAATGCATAGAAACTGGACCTGGCTCTACATTCTTAATGTATTTTCCCTTTTTTTTTTCCTTTTCTTTTTTTTTTTTTTTTCCTTTTTTCCCCTCATTTTGTTTTGTTGGGATTTTTTCCTCAAGGTATGAACTTATTCTCTTGGAACTGAATCTTCTTTTACTACTTAAATCATTTATGTATATCTGGTAAATTATGACCAAATTTGTTGTTAGACTGCATTACAGTAAATTGAAATATACACTTGGTACACTACAGAATTGTTGTTGCTTTTGTTCTGATTCTATTTGGAAAAGCAGGCTTTAGTAGGCATTTGTGTTATTTATAACTATTCAGTTATTATTCACTAGCCTTAATATTCTGTTGCATTTTGACAATCATCATTTCCTTGGTAAAACTTAACTGCTTGCATTTAGAAGTTGCATGTAATTTCCCATGGTAGGCTGGAGAGAGAGGCATGACTGTCTCTGGCAAATAGTGTGAAATACTTCAATGAAGGTCCACTGTTCTTGTCTTGGAGAACCATAAGAATTTGGATGCTATCTTCAGTCTGGCTTTTCTGAATTGTTTGTTTTATTTAGAAGTTATTTTAAATATGTTACCTTGATTGGGTAGCTCTAAATTAATAACACAAAATTTCTGAAGAATAAGTTCTTGAGGGACAGCTTAAGTTTCTTCACTATTATAATAATTAGGAAGAGATTTCTCTTTGTGCAAGAAATTCTTTCCCTCAAGAAATTCTGAAGTTATGCTGTAGTAACACGGCATGGATTTTGTCTGTTTTGGGATTTTTTCCATTTTAAAAGAAGACTGATGCCCTTAAAATGTCATATTTATCAAATGAAAAGTCACTCAGTCTTTCATTTTGTCTTCTGATGAAATAATTCTCAACCCAAATGTCTGCAGTTTGTGTATTTGGGCAATGCCACACAAGTAGTTTTATGAAAAGAATGATGTCTGTTTTTAAAACAAATGAAGTTTGTGTGAGGTTGGGGTTCCCCTTTTCTCTGTGGGTTTTTTTTGCTTTCTGGTCTCTTCAAGCAGTGGTGGATATCTTTTAGAGATAATCATACAGAGCACTTTCTGGCAGGGCACTGTGATGCAGGACAAAATTTAAATTAGTAAGTAAATTCACTACAAAGTACATCAAATGATGTAAGGAAGACACACAACATAAAAAAATGTTTGTCTTATGTCAATGTTACTAAAGTGCATTAGAAAGCATTTTTCAATTGCAGTGGCAGACACATTTTGCAGAGAAAACGGCATTTTCCAATTACTTAGACAAATTTTGTAATTCAGCTTGCAAACAATCCTCTAGCAAAGTAATTTTTGCTGTGAAACCAGTTTTGAAAACCAGAAGTTGTATTTAGTTGTCAGTGTGCATCTGAAGAAGCATGAGTTGCAATTACTGGTTCCCATACTGTACACCTGGTTTTTGAGATGTGTAGCCTTCTGCAAACGCAGTTTTCAGGTATCACTACGATTTCTTCTGACAAGAATAAGCATTATAATGTGAAGAAAAGTTGGGGGCCAGGACACTGGCATGAGGTACGCTCCTAGTTGTGGGTCACAGCAGTAATGCTGTTAGCAAAAGATGCTTTCCTTGCCTGGCTTTAAGTTGGTAAGGCTTTTAATAGGATTTGCTTTAATGAGGCCAATCTCGGTTGTTAGCTTGCTTTTAAGTTTTGTTTCACTTGAGTTTTTCTTGTTCTTGCCACCCAGTAACACAAGTCTCCCACCTGTTCTGAAATACTTTCATAGTGTGCTGATTCCACGTAGATGCAGAATTCACTTTTGGAAGTACTGTAGCTTGTTTGCTGTTCCTTTTTTTTACTTTGTTGTATTGAAATGGCTTTAGAAACTCAAATGAAAGCAAGATAATTGATACCACCACCAGCCCAAAACCCTTGTGCCAAAAAAAGAAATGAAAAAGGAACAAAACGTGGAGTGCAAGGTGATAAGAAAAAGGCTGTTGAATTTGCATTGTTACAATTCCCTTGGTTTGTTACTTGAATGTTTTGGACAATTCACTGTACTTTACTCTAGCACTACTTGGTGACAACCTTCTGATGAAGAAGCTATGCAAGAAGCCCAGTTTGGAGTTTATTCAGTGTCTTCAGAATGTGGTTCAGGCTCTGCAGAGGTAGTAGCACTGAGTAGCTTTCTGTAGATATTTATTGTAAATCCTTCTGTTAGCATCCCTCTTCACTGTGTGATCTGTTACCCATTTTTTATTTGATAAATGGTTGATCCTTTGCCTTTTATACATTTTAATAGCACGTTACTGTGCATCACTGAACAGTATGGTAAAGGTTATAAATATTGACACAATGGATAAAGAGAAATAAGTTGCTTTTCATTTAGTATCTTTTAGCAATCCTTAATGAAATAATTCATTTGTAATAAAGAAAATACAGGCTTGAAATCCAGGAGAAGGGGTGTTGCTGAGCAGAACCCTTTAACATTGAGGATTCCATGTATAACTCACCATGGGTTTTAAAAATAATTCTGGGAATATGTGGGAAAAAAACGTAAAACTACACTAGGAAGATCTTATGACTTAAACTTGAAAATAAAATTGGCTTATCAAGTACTTTGTATTTGACATTATTGCAATTTGAAGTGAATGTTTTAAATAAGCTATATGTCATGTTTCTTACCTGAATCAATTGGGATTAGTCACTTCAGGATACAGATAAAAGTATCACTAACATTTTGGTGTGTAAACATAATTTCAAGACTTCTAATACTCTGTGCACCAGTCTTTAAGTTACCATGCTGCAAATAAATTGAAGAAATAACCATTTTATTCTATTTTTCTGTGCCTTGCCTCTTCATCCTCCACAAATAGATGCAGAGATTTCTTTGGATGGCTGTGTTAACATTCAATATTAAAAAAACCAAAACAACTTGCTGCAAATAATTTCTGTTTCTAACACAGAATAGAATTTCTAGAAAATAGCTGTTATTTTAAGGTGTATTTTTAAATTTCTCTTATAATAAGGCAGATTTAGACCAACATTATTATGCTGACTTAAAGATGGCTAGTTTCCAAAAAGCAGAATCCTGATAAGGTGGTTATACCTAAAATTGGATTTTAGACAAAGTAATGCAAGGCGGAGCAAGATGGAGCACTTCAGTCCCAGTCTAGTGCACAGCAGAAGGTTTGGATCTCCTCAGAAATGCAGTAGTACTGTGTGTGCCCAAAGGCTTTCTCCTTGCTGTTTTGTTTCCTCCCTCCAGCTCCACCAACCTGAGAATTTTGGAGCAGATGCTTTCAGCCAGGTTTATCAAAAGCTTGTCTGAATAATGCTGGATATGTGTTTAAACTGGTGCTTTGGCTTCTGTTATCTTCTAAATGTGGGTTATTTTTGGTAGATTATACGTAAGTGGGTTTCTTCAGTTAGATGATCAGCCCTTTGGGTCTTTGAAGGATTTGAACACTTTGAAATTTTCTGTTTGCCCTGTAGAGAAAGCTTTAGGTTTGATATCCTGGGGAGGCAAGTATGGATGTGTGTCTTGACTGGGATATCAGGGGTTACTGAAGACCAAAGGCCTCTGTCCAATTAGCTTTTTCTATTCCCTGGGTCTGCACACTGCACATCTGATTGTATCTGGAGCATGTGAGGAAATGGTCTTGTTGGGAGACCATCGCTCCGGTTTGGGAAGAGCCTGGAAAAAAACTTCAAGGCCATTAAAACAAACTTCAGCATTATTTTAAATTCTCTGAATGGTGTTTCTCAGAGAATTGTCTTTAGACTTGAATATATTTTAAGCTTGTTAATTAAGTGTGATACAGTAATGTGATTTTTTTGTTGTTAAATGTCTATGAATTATTATTTTGTCTAAATATGTTAGGAAAAGAGCTCCAGAGTCCACAGAACAGTGTTAACTCTGTAACTAGAAATGAGCAGCTGCAGAAAAAGTTTGTTAAAATTCAGCAAATTCAATCTAATTAGATAAGAATTAACATTGGAACAGCAAGGAGCTCTAGAAGATGAACTGCAAAGATAGAGGGAGTGTGGTGGAAAAGCCAGTGCTGCATGAATGTAGCAGCTTTGTTAACGGGCCTGAAGTCTGGGTGCATTCAGCAAGGAAGAGGTGCTTACCTTGCAGCAGGGCTCAGTTGGTGTTGCTGTAAAACCCTTAACTCTTGAAATGCTGGCCTTTAAACTATAGACCTAACATCAAAGTTTGAAGTAGTCAGCCTCCCTTTAGCCCTTTAACTTGAAAATACATACAGGATTAACTGTTAAGAGATACCAAGCTTATGCTTAGAAACAGGCCCAATTATTTTCAGATCAAATGAAGACTTTTTTTTTTTTTTTAGCATGTGATTATACCACTTCAGTGCATTTATTTCCAAAAATTCATGCAGTAGAAGCATAGTATTTGTCCAGTTTCTTCAAAGATTGTATTGATGTTAGATGCCAAAACTGTCAGCTTGACAAGAAGTGGTAGTTGCATCCCACTTCTATAAGCCTGAGATGCATCTAGCTTGGAAGGGTTGCTTTTATGAATCAGTGTGTGCTGCATTCTCCCGAGATACTGTCTGCATAAGTTACATCTTGTTCAAACTACCCTGAACCTCCTCCTCCTGCGTTTAGGTTGCAAAACATTATCAGTGAAGAAGTGTTACAAAATAAATCTTACCTGGGAATGTTTTTCTTGTTCCACATTGCTGAAATGTAGGAAATAAATTTCTGAAGCATTGCTTTAATGGAAACATTCTTTAAGTAACTGTTTTCCTTCAGAAATGCTGTTTTGGTGAGTGATCTGCATGTGCCCTTTAGATGTTGTCATGCCATCTTTCTCCAAGTTATCCTCTGCATCCACTTGGAGATCCCACTACTGAGGTCATAGGATATAACTTTAGTACGTTTATACATTTTTATAATCTTTTTCAGAAATCAAGGTAATTGGAAGAGGGGGAGTGGGAAGGTTTATCTCTAACTTTTGAGTAATCAGAATTCAGGCAAATGTTTGCTTTCAAATCTTACTGAGACTTGATATGCCAAGGTGTTTATAAGCTGCATGGGATATATTACATTATTCTGGCTATGTTTGCAAAAAAACTACCCATTGCCATTTTCAATCATAGTTTTTTCAGTACTATTGGATTTATCTCAAAGTAATCTTTCCTGTGATACCTCTGAGATAATTTGCAGCTATGGAGGATCTATTCGCTTTCTAGAAACAGTAAGATAAGATTTAATAATGTTTACAAAGGAGTTGTCAAAACCTTTCTGTTGATAATTATTATGCTTTGGATTCCTCCTTGAATGGTGTTTTGGTTTTTTTTCGGGAGATGTGGAAAGCGACATGGTGACTACTATGTGCTCATGGGGCTAAAAACCCCCTTGCAATCTACAAAAAAGGCGTATATATTTTCATACTGGAAGCAGACTTCCCTTGGAATTTCTTACACCTTGCCCTGAAGCATTTTAGTTTTGAAACCAGCACAGTATTGTGAGGTGGCGACTAGTCAGTCTGAAAGCATAATTTGATGCTCATACACCATTTAAATTAATAAAAGTATGATCTCGTAATCTGACACTCTTAAGTGTGGTTGTCACTGTTTGCACTGCTTTAATAACCGTGGCTATTGAAGTAGTGTATGTGATTACAGCATTTGACAGGACTCTTAAAGCTGTTTTGTTGCCTTTTGTGCTGTGGCCTGGTAGTGTTTTGGAAGTTCTTTAGCCCTGTGTGTGTCATTGCCTCAAGTTGTCTTTTCCCTGAGATATTTCATAAAGCTCTCCTGAAGCACTGAGAAAATTGTTTTTCAAGAGCCAAAGTACTGGAGTACCTGTGTAAATCTGTGGTGTCTAATAAGAATTATTGGAAGTTCCTGTACTTTGATGTAGCTTTAGAAAAGAATCTAAAACTGAATGTGGTTTTAAGTTACCACATCAAATGATTTAACTTTAGAGTTTATTCATAGTGATGGATGATGACTCATTTCTTTATCATCACAGGATAAAATCTCAAGCAGCTGTTCTCTCAGACACACTACTACCTGTTTGTCTTGCACCACACACTTTCTTTCCCCCTCTCACTTGCTGGATCACTTCAATTAAGCACATACTTATCTTTTCTGCACTTCTACTATCTAGATCTGAAGTGATTGTCTCTCTAGATCTATTGCCTTATTTTCTTGGAGATGCAAAAATGCTGGAGATGAGTTTCTGTAGGAAAGAACCTCAGTGGAGTTAGGAAGATCAGCTCATAGTTGCAAAACCCAGTTGATGGAGAACGAATAATGAAAAAATTTAATGTCAGTATCTTTTCTGTATTTTGTTATGATGCTGCCTTGCTTTTACTGATGTTAATGAAGGTCATTGGCTTTCCCCACACCTCCTACTGAAGGTAGAACAGTTGCAGTAAATTCTTAGTTACTGCATCATGGACATAGGCCAAACAATTCTGCCTGTAAATCCTCTGCAAATTTGGTGTATCCTGAATATTGCTAGCATTCTAGATCTTTCTTTGTAAGTGAAGTATTTGTAAGAAAACAAACTAACTTTTAATTTTGGATTTGATGCTACTGTTCTACAATGTTCTAGGTTATGCATCTAAAATGCCGTTAGGGTTATTTTTTGTCACCACTTTTTTGAGCTATATTGCACTAACTGTAAATTACTGCACCAGGTCATTTGTATTTCTGTAACTTTATATTGGGCTCACAAAGTAACTTTGTGTTTAATATCAACAAGAAACCTGATTGCTGGATCCAACATTGAGCCTGCCAGTCAGTTCTAGCACAAAGAATGGCAGGGAACAATTGAAAATATAGGAGAGGGAATCCTCAGCTTTGACACAGCAGGGAGGAGGACCCCTGCTTTTTGGAGTTCCTTTCACAGTAAAACTACATGAATTAGATTTATGTACTTTGGAAGGCAGAAGGTCTGAGTCAGCCTGGTTGGAATTTGAACTTTTGTGCTAGGGCGCTTCAGTGATTCCAAGTCTGAGCTTACACTGCATCCCTTTTAACAGTATATAAGAGCTTAGTGCCTTGGAGCAGTAAGTCTGCAACCTGTTGTTGCTATATGCAGGTCAGATTTTGGGTTTGGCATGGTTTCAATTCCCAACTTAATTATTTTTTCTATTTTTTTTAATTGAGCATTTCAGAATCCACTGTTTGATACTCTGTATGTATTCAGTGTTGAATGAAATTGATACATAAAACATAGTAGATGCAGTACATTTCCACATGCAACAGAGCTTTGGTTTTCATCTTGCAGTTATTACACAAGCAAGCTGGAGCTCAGGCTGTGTCCCTTTGTTCCTTTGAGGACGAAAGATCAGGATTTCCCTTTGAAATGCAGCTGGCCTCCACCTCTCTCCACTGCTTTTCTTGTACCAAATCAAAGACCAAACTTCTCACACCATGTATAGCTTTGTTTGGTAAGCACACAGTTTGAAACTTGGTATTTTTTACACTTTTCATAGCTTCTGTCAAGAAAAGAAAAAGGCAAGCTGCGTGTTGTTTTTCAGGTGCTGAAATAGAGATTGTTCCTGAACATCTGACCTCTCTGTGTTCAGGATGGCCAAATGAATATCTTATTAATGCAGGTAATATTAATTTAATGCCAAATTTGCCTTGAAGTAATGTCTTGTGGTTCCATGCTGAGGTGTGTGCCCTCAGGCACAGATGTAATTTATGAATAAAACATGGTACAGAATGCAGTTGTATTTAAAAAAGTGCAGCAGATTTTCTGGGCAAGTGAAGTGGGAGAAATGAAGGTGTTGCTAGAGCTTGGGCTGATGGGACACAAACATCACCAGCCTTTGACATGGAAAGGTTTTCTGAAAGCTTGGTCAGGTCTGTGTTTGCTCTCTGCCAAGAAGCAACACATCCTCTGCAGTGTGTGGCTTTCTCCTGGGCATCATCCTCTGACAAAAGGCAAGCACACCAGGCATCCAGTGTTCTCCCCAGGGAAGAGGGTTATTCTTTTAAAATTGCTGTTATTTGGTTTGCACCCGTCTTTGAATTGTGTGGGGCAGGGTGTGACAGTGATGAAGCTTAGCTATTTATTCAACTCTGTCATGAGAAGTGGTTTGTGTTCAGCTTTTCAAATTCGGCACCAAGCTCTCCCTTACCTTTTAACAGAGAAGACAGCTTACGTGGGTGATAGGGATAACAGGCTCAGTATTGACAGATTTTGTGTCAGGTCTGCACTAATCTTGCTCCTTGACAGTTTTAGCAGAGTTGGTGATTGATGTGGTTGATTTGTTGGTGTCCTGCATTTTGCTGTTATCAGCCAAAAGCAAGGGGCACAGATGCAATTTCTGATTTAAGTCCTTTTTATGGTGTTTGCTGGCTAAGCTGCCAGTGCTAATATGCTACTTTACTCTTAAGCTTTATCAGTTTGCTACGATTGTTAAAGCCAATGAGAGCACAAATCAGCCTTGTCACATCATTATGATGTAAAGCAAATACTGGAATTGGCACAGATACTGTGAAAAGGGCAACTCTGCTGTAACTTGGGTCTATCTTGTTTGGAAGTTACTGTACTCAAACCTCTCTTTTCAGAATAACAAAAATTGGTTGCTGAAAATCTATCCATGCCAAGTTTCTCGCGTAGTTGTGATCACTCTTTTTTTGTTCCCAGCAAAGTGTAAAACAATTATAAGGACTTTTTCTAGTCTTCTTTTCCCACACCATTGCTTTCTTTCACCTGTTTTCAGAACATTTTGGCTTCCTTACTAAGTATATAAATTCAAATTATGTATTGTTCTGAAATACTGCTTGAACCACATTCTCATTGAACTTGAAAACTAACATCTGGATCTAATTTTTTCACCTTGCAAAAGGGAACTGCAAATAATTGCTCAGTTGAGGAAAAAAAAAAAAACATCTCTAACAACCAACAAGAAAAAACCCCACAATACAACAACCGCACCCTAGGGTTGGGAATTGTTGCTCATGTTCTTGAATATCTTGGGCACTATCTGCCTGTTAATAACTCCTATCCAAAGGGATGAGGAGGCAAAGGAGATTGTTTTCCAGGTTATTTCTGCAACTGAAGAAAACTTGACTGTCTAAAACTGCTGCTGGGAGAAACAATGAAGATCTTCCATCCAGATCCTATTAGAACTTCACACACCCCCCAATGCTCATTGTCATTTCCCTGGGCTGTTTTCTGTGTCAAGAGACACCAGAGGACTTGAGCTGTCCTGTAGCTCTTGCAGAGTTCAAGGTGCAGACATTTCAACTTGTTCAGTGTATGTTTGGACAAAGAAAAGGCACTGCTTTCCAGTGGAATCAGTCAAAACCAACTGCATCCAGGTCCTGAGTTAGTTTAGATCAGGAGGTTACTCCTGTAGCAGAGCTCTCCATCACCCCCACTTACCCACCTGTAGTTTTATTGCAGAGCTCCCTGATCACTTCATTCCATTTCTTTTTGGACAAAACTAATTGAAGACATACTTCAGGAGTGATCCTGATATGCTCCAACTCTTTACTGTCTGTAGGACCAAACTGAAGTTAATTTAAGGAAAATTTCCTTGAAATGTGCATAGACTGTTTACACACCTGCTTTTATGGGATCACAGAACTAACAGGCATAGGCAGATGGTGCTTCCCTAGAGCTGTGCTGCTTTTGCTTACATCAACTCTACCAAAGACCAAAATGAGAACATAGAATTTCTTAACTTCCAAAATAATTACTGAAAAAAAGCAATTTACAAATCATGACTACTGGCAGATTTTCCTACCCAAGTTCTTTAGCAGTGTGATGCTGCACAGGCTGGGAGTGAGAGGAGTATTTTTCTTCCTGCTGATGAAACAATACCTGCAATCTTGCACATCCTCACTCATTTTTCCTTGCTTCAGTATCCTGCTGTCTTGCTTCAGTATCCTGCTGTGGCTTAGGAGTTTTTTAATGAAACTGAAACCAACAAAATGTCTTTAAATGTTAAAATCTTTACATTTATTTTTAGAAGTGTTCTGGTGCAGCACAGTCACTACCAGAAGTAGTGACTAAGGCAGGAGCAGTTGTAGTGGTGATAGCAGGAGTAGTTCTAAGTTGTGGATGTAGTTTTTTGTGGCCTATTTCTAAAATGGTGCAGGGGAAGAACTCACAACCACTCTGTCCTAGAGCTCTTCAGGAAACTATTCATGAGGTGTTGTAGTGTCTCTGCTCTCCTAGGGACTTCCAATATCCCTCTGAAAAACATTAGAGATGAAATTGTTAGCTTATGCTTTGTTTGCTGAGCATATTGCAGAAGAAGGCTGCCTGGGCATCAGTGACTGCCACAGTGGAAACCCTCACTTAGCCCTTTTCTGTGGCTGTGTGGTGAATACTTCTTGGAATTGCCCTGACTGAACATGGGATCCAATGGTGATACTTCCTGGTGCCCTGCATTGTAATTTTGGTTGAGGGAGAGCAGCACAAGCAATGTCCAGGTGAGTCACGCACGCACAAGGAGCTGTCTGGAGTGGCCTGAGTGCCTGTTCTGTGTTCTGTCTATAACTGACCAGTTTGGGGAAGGTGGACAGAAGCAATTGCAAAATTATCTGCAGGCACAGAGCTAAAGCTGGTGAAATTCAGCAGCTCTTTAGGCCCCTGATTGGACCTGCCTAGAATCCTTTCTTTAAAATAAATCTGTCAAAGAAAAGGTGAGTAACCATTGGCTTTTATGTCCTATCCGTTGGCAAAAGCAGCATTTCTCCAATGAAGCCATTTCCTTCTTAGTTGCAAGGTTAGGCCCTAGAAAGGACAACAAATTACTTAAGGTATTTTGACAAATTGTCACTTAATGCAAGGGAGTGCATTTATATGTTCAGACCTTGTTCAGAAATCTTCTACTGTCTCTCTGTCACGTTAAGTGCTCACAATAATACTGATTGTAATCTTTCTTCAATCTGATTAAATCTTCATCACACTTGTACAAGCTACATTTTGACAGGCAATCATTAATGTTCATGAAGCACATTGCAAATGAAAAAGATGACCGGTAATGTGAGAAACTAAACTGTACTTGATTGTTCTTGTGCCCAGTTGCTCAAAGTACAACAGCGTGTGCTCATAACAAGGGCTAGCTTGGAAGCCAGCCATCTAATTATTCTGGCATCACAAAAATCACTAATCAAACTCTCATTGATCATGCAAAGTGGGAAACTTCATCAAGCAGGGTTCATAGGCATCTTTTAAACAAGCTGGGCACCTTCCAGAGATCAGATTGATTGTCCTGTGATAATGCAAAGCAGGCAGCAATCATAGATAGCTCCATGATGGAGGCTGGAATGCCTACAGCTGTAGGAAGCAAGTTGCCACCTTTTGCCAGGCAAAGAGAGTGAGGTTGGGAGGGAGCAGAGGGAAGGGGATGGCTTTGGGGTGCCGGATTCAAGACATTCTGAGTTTGTTCCTACTTGTACAGTGTTAATGGGTACAATTTAAAGAAAACATCCTCCCCTACATCTGTCTTCCATCCTTTTTAATAGCCATTTGCAATATGTCACAAAGTGTTTCAGTCAGGGAACTGATGAGGTGCCCTGTCCATTCAATTTTTTTTCCCAGCTGATGTGGCCCATCTGTTAGGTGTGACTCAAAGTGGCAAACAGATGTTGAATTAATTGTGGAAGTGTCTGTTACCCACCAGGATTAAAAGTGTTTGCCCTCCAAAGGTGCTGGGCTAGGGTGAAACTGGGATTAAGCATGACAAACAGGATTTTTGCTTCTCTCAAATGGACCTGATGCAAATACAGGGGATGAATTTCAATCCCGTATTTAATTGTGGCAGTCGGTGAGCGTCCTGCTGCTGCTATATCTTCAGGGAGGAGTGGTCTGGGGGTTTTTTTAGGTTCTGAGTTCCTATGTCATAACACCTGCCCTCCAGCCTACTCCAGCAAAAGAGGCACACCTAGCTAAGCCATAGTGGCTTAGTTTAGTTATACATCTCTGTATGTGACAATAGTGGATCTTGATGCCTGCATGAAAAATCATTTTAGTTATCACCGTCTTTTTGAACCTATGTAAGTTGTTCTGTGATTCCCATGTAAGCCAGTGAGGGGTGGCTGTCACTGTAAAGCAGCAACAGCCAGGGCAGCACGTACAAAGAGACATCTGAAAACAGCCACCCCGATTTGGAGAGGCTTCACTTTGTAATGGAACTGGAACACTCCAGTTTGTCTGGTCATGCACAGTCTTACACAGACTTACTCTTCTTATCAGTTACTCTTGATAATTGGCAAACCCAAAGCAAATATTTAATTCTGGATCATTAATTTCAACTTCTTAAAATGCAAGTTTGAAGAGGCTTAGTCAAATATTTCATTAAATCTGACAAGTTTTTAGGGCCTGGTTTTTTTTCAAAGCACTTGAGTTTTACCTTAGTGTCTTCAAACATCCAGGTCTTAATTTATGTAAGGTATCTGAGGGGCTGATGAGTGATACTGATCACTGATGATGGTCAGATAGTGGCCAGTCTGAATGAAATTTACTGCATAGCCTTAAATGCTGAACTCGTATTGAAATATTTACTACCTCAAGTCACACAGAGTCTTGGGGAATTGCTTGATGGGCCTAAGAGTTCACAAACACCTTAATACAATACAGCGAAAAAAAAAAATCTAGTCTAAAAGATAGTTATAGGAATCAGTCAAAGGATGCAGGGATGACCTTTGCTCTCCAAATGCTTTCTAAGTAGGTTGGCTGGTAGACCTTAGATTGTGCATCCTAGCTCCAGCTCTTAACAATCCATGAAAATTAATTTAGAAAGTCTGGTGAAGAAATTATCTAACTTTATTTTTGAAAACCTGGATGCCATATTCTTTTGTTTTTCTTTGGTAGTTGATGGGTTTGTGTAGTTCTTGCTGGTATTTTATTTGTGAAATATCTTGAATGGAAATTCCAATCATCTTCAGCCATGTAGCACCTTTCATTAGAAAGAGCTTGCCTGTTGTTTGCATTTGTGCAAAATATTCAGTCATTCAGATAGCTTTTGCATAAATTCTAATCAGTGTTCTTTAGACTGGCACAAAGAATGCTCAAATTAAATTGTCATTAAATTGCTGTATTAGATAGCCTTTTGGAAAATGAGACGGAGGGAAAGAAAAACAGTGTTTGCAATTAAATTAGAATGTGTTTAGAATGATAGAGTCTTTTTTTAAAGTTGTTTTTAAGAGTTAATTTTAATTGAACAAGTAGTTCTTTTTTCAGAGATAAATATATTCCTGAAATCTCTCCCCTATAGCATCTCCTCAGAGCCCATTTGTTTTAGATCCTCATCAAGAAGTGAAATATGAACAGTAACTTTGATTTGCAGGAATCTGCATGGACCCAGCTATAAATGTCTAAATGAAGAAGAAGCAAGAGCCAGTCTTTTGTCCTTCACCTTTCTTTTATAGATTACCATGGTGAAATTACAAAAAAAAGTCCATTTATCTTTACTTGTTTACTGAATGCCAGTATTGATTTTAAAGCTCCCCATGTTGTGGAATCACACTGTTGTGGTCCTTTGTGCAGTGCTGTCTCAGTCTCCAGTCCCTGAGCTGCTGTTGCTTCCAGGGAAATGTGGCATATCCCGTGTTGCTCCCACACTTGTGTCCATGCAACTGCCTTTGGCTACTGCTGAAGAGTGTGACAATCCTTCAGCTGTTCCTCTCAGGACCTGCGCTCCAGACCCTTCACCAGCTTTATTGCCCTTCTTTGAAAACACAACTAGTTCAAATAGTGTTTCTTCTCTGTATTTATTAACATACACATTCATATTCTTAAATAAAAGTGATCCTCTGATAAAAAAACCACCGTTTTGGTGTCCCCAGGTCTGTCTCTAGAATGGTGCTTAAATCCTTGACAGACATTTTCACTTGGTTTGATTTTTCTGTCCCCAAAACCTTTGTGTGGCTGTCATTCTTTCTAAGTGTTAGCTGGATGGTTATTTCTGACTGCTGCTAAGATGGAAACAAAGAATAAAAATTCCATGTGTGTCTCTGAGGAGTGCTAGCAGGAGAGTCATCAAAGCTTCCTCCTTCTGGAAAGAGGCCAGACATTCTAACAAACAATAAATTTAAGTAAAAAGCAGAAAGAGAAAGCATGCAGGCAATATTTTTTAGCTAAAGGAAAAAGAATCTGCTTGCATGTGCTGGGAAGACTGGAAGAGTTACATTTAATTAGCATTGGAGAATGTGGCTGCTACTCTTAATTTACAATGGTGAATATGAAACATTCCCAATCTCTCCCCTTAATACAGGCATTGCTTTTCCATGCAGTCTAAGGCACGTGCAAGATTTATGTCAGCAATGGATTGCATCTCACCCAGGTTCTCTATGCTCACCTCATCCATTTCACAAGTCTGCTTTAAAACATTATAAACTTAACCAAGGAGCAGCTTATGCTTTCTTAATCATAAAAGAAACCCCTTTCACACAAAGGGAGCTAGGGCTCAATCCAGGTGCTTGATTTCAGGTGTTGGAGGGTACCTCCCCTGGCCTTCATCTGCTGGCCACCTGCATGTGTGATTTACAGTTCTGGCATGGTCGCAGCCAGTCCCGGCGGGGTGTTTGAAGAACTGAAATACTGAACTGATGCCATAGGATGGAGCTTGGCTTGATGGTCAGGAGCCCAGAGCGACAGGACCTTGAGAAAGGCCTGGAAAAGGTTTTTGCCAGCCAAGTGTGCTCCAAGTGCTGCTCCTTCCTGTTCTTTGCTGAGGGAAACAGGGTTTGTTAGCATACAGGGGTGCACGGAAAAGCCATTCCACTGTTGCCTTCACAATCCAGAGAACTCCAGGGGTTTTTAGCTGCTTGGGCCAAAGAATAAGACTTATCCTTTATCCTTATTTTCCATTTCACAAAACAGTGTGGTATAACAACTCTCACGTGTGTTTGAGTTAGCCATGGAAAACAGTGCCACCGAAAATCAGGCAATGCTACATCTGCCAAGGAAATCCTCAGACCAGAATCCAAATCTTTAGATCAGAACTTCTTTAAAAGTGGCTGCTGCTTATGATAAGATTCTTAACACCAATTTGTAGAAAATATCATAGTATCTTATTGTGGGCAAAGCTGTATTATTTACCTTTGATAGATCCATAGAGTATAAAAATTAAAGGGAGTTAGGAGTTAAGCAAAAACCCAGTGAAACAAACAGGTGCTGACATACACAGATAACGTCAACTGATAGCTTTTTGGCATTATGTTTTGTTTTATAATTAGGTAATTAAAGCAAGTCTGTACAAACTTTAGCTTTCAGGAAGCTGTAAAGATACATGTAGCTGTAAAGTTATATTTAGCCATTAATTTCTTGTCAAGTCTGTCACACTTTCTCATAAAATGTCTAATAAAGAAGCTTAAACATGCACAGTCCCGTGCATTTCTTCTAGAAACTGAGGTATGTAACAGTGCAGCCCTAGAACACCAAAGTTCAATAGTGAATATATATATAACTCTTTGCTCTTCATTCCTTTTCAAATTGAAAGCTGTAATAACAACTTTATCTCTTAAAGGCAGGAGAGCACTTAAATCCCACCAGAAGCCAGTCCCACTGACTTGTGCAAAAATGTCAAGCTTTTAAAGCACGTTCTCTAGATTGAGAACTAAAACTGCTGGTTACCATTCCAGTGCCAGAAAATAAATCCACAGATTTTACAGGGAAAACAGATGTTATTTGAACCAGGACAGGGTCTTTCTTCTGGGTCTTGTAGATCCAAGTAAGTATTGTACACAATATAAAGATAGCTCATGACAGGCATGGAGGAGCTGAGCGTGGATGAAGGCACAACAGCAGATTCGTAGTAAAAGCTAATCAGAACAAAAGCCTACAGAACAGGCTTAAACCTAGGATATCAGTTTAACTCAGTTACACTTGGAAGTCAATGAAATTTTGTATCTGTAGCCTGAAGACTGATTTTTGTTCTGTATATCTGGATTTTCAATTATCTGTCCAGTGGACCCAGGTTCTTTTAAAAATATGCAAACTAACTTGCAAAAAACTTTCTGCACTTCTTCAGGGACTAATAGTGAGAGGTTCTTTGCACACTGCTTTTAGTTTCAATTGACTGACATCTTTCACAGAATCAGGCACCACAAGTTATATAGAACAGACAGAAATCTATCATGGACATCTTTTGTGCCAGGTATTTCCTTCTAGCATTGAATAAATTAAATGGAGGAATTAATGTAAAATTAAACTCTATTAAAACAAGCTGACAAATCATGGATGCAAAATGGGCTGAACTGACTGATATGAAAATTTCCTCAGTTTTGAGCTGTGGGGTTTTTTTGGAGGGTGAAGACTGTTGCTGAACAGTCCATACTGCAAGTCAGACCCTTTCACAAAGATGGAGGCTTCCGCAGCCGCGTGCAAGGTCTATTAAAAGTGCTCAACTATCTATCACATGTTTGATCACAATGCATTTGACTGCTCACAGCAATCTAAGGGCAATTTCTAAGGGCATGTTTATTATTAATCTAACCTGAACTTACCCTGTTTGCAGCTAATAACACCCCCAAAAATTGTGGTACAGAAAAATGAAACAAAATGGGTAAGACAGAGGCAAACTGAATGCTGCCAATATCGATTACTTTGCATCTTGCTTTATACAAGCAGTTTCCCTTCACTGGGAAAATACTTCTGGCAATTAAATGAACCTTCAGGTGCTTTGGGGGCTGGCACAATTTTACTTCCTTTGTTTCTCTCATGCTTTATTTATGACCTGCCAAGTGCTTGTAAAAGAAGAGCCAGGGCTCCCTCTCTCAGCATTCCACAAGGTTTTTTAATTATTGGAGCAAAGCTAGAACCTTACTAGCATAATTTTCTCCTTAAATTTTAGGTAGAGTACCATAAAAAAGGCAAAATAAACTGAAACACTGGTATCTGAAATGTTTTTCTCTTCCTAACTGTATTGTTATAAAGATATATCAACAGTGACAAGGGGCTGTGGTCATCACCAAATCTGGATGAAGGTCACAGTTTTCCCAGTGCACGTATTAACCATTTCCATAAAGGCACGTACAGTTACAGGAGCTTCCAATGTATAATTCTTTAAAAAGGATAGGTCATGATAGTTCCACTGCGAACTCCATCAGAACTTCAGTTTCAATTTTATAACTTATTTTCTAAATTAGACAACACAACAGCAAGTTTAAAATACTCTGCCTCTTGTATGCACCTCAATTGTCTGTTAACCATCTTGTCCCCGTCCCAAAGGACAATATGTGTTCTACTAGGGAGTTGAAAATCTGATGTTAAGAAGGTTTAGATTGTCTTTTGTCAAAAGGAGATGTGAAGAGATTTGGAAAACGCTGCCATTATAAAAGAAGTCATAAATTGCCTTAACATTTATGTCTTGATACTTCAGCTTTTAAGTAGCCAAAATTGTTTGCCTACCAGCTTCCATCTCCCTGTGATGGAATAGATTTGCTGTAGCTGTTGGAAGGAAAGGATTAGAGGTTTATCATGTACCTTGACACTGGTACTGGCATGCTCTGCAGAACAAATACCAAACTCTCAGCAAGGGATCTAAAAGTGCATTTGGAGGTGCAAGCCCTTACCTGTGTGACACTTCTTTTACCTGTTTTAATCCACTCACCCCAGAGGTAGTTGAAGCAGCAACCCAGTCCAGTGGAATGTGTCCCTGGCCATGGCAGGGGGCGTGGAATGAGACGATCTTTAAGGTCTCTTGCAATCCAAACAATTCAGAGATTCTGTGATTTTCTGCGTATGGGCCTATTGACACCCCACAGGAAGGAGGGAATTAGCCACACAGGTTTTAGTTAACTCTGCAGAATGGCACTGAGACCCAAATGCAGCACCAGCCTGGCGCCTCCTGCAACGAATTTATGGGACTCATGAGCACACTCATTTCCTCCTCGTGAGCCATTTCTAGCACATTCCCTGTCCTGATTGCAAAGTAAATACAGTCTGTTGTTTGCAACGGCTGATTTGCATTAAGATTTTAGTATTGTGGCTGAGAGGCTCCAGCAGGTTGGCCAAATCAAGGCTAGGGTTTTTTGCAGTCAGATTCTCGGTATTTTATTTATGGGTTTTGTGTTTCTGCATTCAGACACAGACATAATTTACATTCCTCAAGCCTAGGGAATGACAATCCTACTTTAAATTCAAAGAAATATATGGGCTCATGTGCCTACTGCCACAACTCTATAGCATAAATATATTATATGCAGATCAGTCCAGGTTTTTTTTCTTCCTTTAAGGTGGCTTTATGCTGGAGGAGGACAAATGATACCTGAAAATACATGGAATTAGACCAAAGTAGCAAATAGTGAGCTATGTAGCAAATTGTAAGCCATAACTGATTTAGCAATGACAGTTGCATCTCCAGACTTTCTCTTCTAATGGGTTTGTAATGGTTTCATCCTTTGGTTTCAGGCTTTTAGGCTCTCAGTGTCTGACGTTAAGAAAAAATTGGGCCAATATATGTGACTGATGGAATCACCAAATGCAATTGGGATACACAAAGCTCTATTTGGGATCACAGCAGAGCACTCTAGCATTGAAACTGCTATGAGCACACTAGGTCACATGTAAAATAGAAAATAAATGTAATTGGGACCAGACTGAGGGAAATCTCTACATCCACCAGCAATTTTTCTTAATATGATAGATTGCAATATGTTTTTCCCACTTGCATCTCAGGAAAAGGGAAGGAATGAATTCTACTAGGCTGTTTCATCTGAGGGAGTGGAAATTCACTGTGTACACTTGGATGAAAGTTTTTACTCTCAGATGTTTTGCAGAATAATAAATAGCCTTGTAGCCAGAACTGTAACAGTTCCTTGAATAAACAAGGCCAGTCAGGCCGAAGGGACTGGAGGTGATTGTGCAGCCTTGTCAAAGTGCTCGGGGAGGAGGGTGCAGTGTAGCTGAGGCAGCCGCCACAGAACCAAGATCTCGAGGTGAAAGAGGCCCCTATCAGTGAGCTGTGGAGTCACAGTTCAGAGATTTAATACAACAGGGAGCTGTAAGTACTTAGAATTGAAAAATTACCTTCATCTTCTGCAAGTCTTGTTCTGCATGGGTGGTAGGTTTTGGCTGGATGCTGGTAGCCTTTTTGGCCTGCTTTCATTATAAATTACTCTTCAGGAATTGTTGGCTTGTCCATAAAGCAGTACGGGTTTGGTTTGACCAAAGATCACGTGATAACTGGAATCACGTACCAGCTGTAATTTTCTTACTTCTGGCTAGAACATAATAATTTGACACAGCAATTAATATGAATACCTACTGTTCTCATCTTGCAACAAACAGACCACCATGCACTCTTTCTGAGCTCTCTGTCTCGTTCAAGTAATGCTCAACAGTTAAGATGCCAGCTTCTGTGGGTTTGCTGCACCTCATTTCATAGTAAGTTTTCTTTCTCAAGATTTGGGTTGCAGAAATAGGGAGACTGCAGTAGAACAGAACTTTGCTAAAGATAAAAAACCCCAAACAATCCCTCCTAGCACTTGCACAGTGCTTGGAAAATGTGAGTCAGGTCCACTCTCAAGCTCAGAAACCAGAAAGCAAATAAAATAACCTAACAATGTTACCTAAAAAAATGTTGCCCAAAATAAATAACCACAGTGTGGAGGCACCTAAGTGGGGGACGTGTGGAGGAGAAGCTATTCATTTTTTTTAATCCTCAAGCTTGGCACATCTGCCACAAACTAAACAAACAAATTGTTATTGGAGTCAGGATGGAACAACTAATGTAAAACAGGCTGAAACATAAATTAGTAGTCATAGTAATCTGTCACAGGTGAGTGCTCCTCAAAGGAGTGACTTGAAATGCCAAACAAACCTTCTACTGAAATCCTGGGAATCTGTTTATCCAACCACTTTATTTTAATCTAAGAATTAGCTACAGCTACTAAGAAAAATGCATATAGAGAAATATAAGCACTTCAAACTGTTGTAAAATAATTAGTAAACTTCCTTTCATGGCTTCCCTGCCATCATAGCACCTGTGCAGCCATGTGCAGTACTCAGTCACAGTCAGGCCTCCCTGAATCAGGAGCCATGAAAACTTTAAGCACTGCTTTTTTCTTTCTAAATTCCACTGTTTCATGGAATACAATTCTTTTTCTTCACAACCATTAGAATTATCAATGGCAAAGAAAAAAAAAGCCTAAATTCCTGCATAATCTTAGCTTCAACAATGGAGTTTGTGGTTTTATGGGGAAAAATACTGCAAGACCAAGGATAAAACAATGGCAGCTGGTAACAAGTAAATGAGCTCATCTTCTAAATGCTTTCATACTCACGGCAACTGTTTGAGCGACTTCGCCAAAATTTGTCAGGAAATGTCATATTATTTCTTTATATTTGTTCCATGCGTTAGTGCTGGCTCGTAACATTTCAGTATCAAGACAGTACATTAGGCTAAAGAAGGTGATCATATGAACACTGAGCAAACTGCTAAGTAGCTGTCAGAATGACTGGCTCAAACCAACAAAAGATTAACACTCCTAACTTAGACCAAATGGGTCAACCTAATAGAGACACAAATACGTGCTCTGAAAATAACTGAGCAGGGGCTATTTCCAGAGGGCTTGAGGAACATTATGACAGTAAATTTGTTCTTACAGTTCAGCCAGCCTTAATCATCACCTCACATTTCTCACTTCAGATTACAACTGTTTAAAAAATTACCTCTGTATAAAGTGCTGATAAACTCGGAAAACAATGTGGTGGGTTGACCCTGGCTGGATGCCAGTTGCCCACCTAATACTCCACTCCTCAGCTGGACAGGGAAGAAGAAAATATAAAAAAAGGCTCATGGGTTGAGAGAAGGACAGGGAGAGATCACTCACCAGTTACCATCATGGGCTGAAAACCCACCTTGGGGACATTTGTTTAATATATCATCAGTCAAATCAGAGTAGCATAATGAGAAATAAAATCTAAATCTTAACACACCTTAAACTGTCCACACACACTCACACCCCCCTTTCTGGGCTTAACTTTACTCCCAGTTTCCTCTCCCTCCTCTCTCCCAGCAGCGCAGAGGGATGGTAATTGGGGCTGAGGTCAGTCCATCAAATATTATCTCTGCCTCTTACTCCTCAGGGAGAAGACTCCTCTCATTCTTCCCTCGCCCTCCCATGGGAGACAGTCCTCCACCAACTTCTTCAATATGGGTCCTTCCCATGGACTGCAGTTCTTCATGAGCTGCTCCAGGGTCACAAGTCCTTCCAGGAAACCTGCTCCAGCATGGGCTCCTCTCTGCATGGGGCCACAGGCCCTGCCAGGAGCCCACTCCAGTGCAGGCTTCCCATGGGGTCACAGCCTCCTTCGGGCATCCACTTGCTCTGGCTTGCCTCTCCTCCATGGGCTGCAGGTGGATCTCTGCATCCCCATGGTCCTCCACGGGCTGCAGGGGCACACCATGGTCTGCTCCATGCAAAGGAATCCCAGCTCCAGTGCACAGAGCACCTCCTGCCCCTCCTGCACTGATCTTGGTGTCTGCAAAGATGCTTATCTCACATATTCTCACTCCTCTCTCCCAGCCCAACTTGATGTTTTGGCTTTTTTTCTCTTTCTAAAATATATTACGCCAGAGGTGCTAGCATCACTGCTGATGGGCTCAGCCTTGGGCAGTAGTGGCTCCATCTTGGAGCCAGCTGGCATCGGCACTCTTGGATAAGGGGAAGCTTCTGGCATCTTCTCATGAAAAGTCACCCCTGTAGCCTCCCGGCAACCAAAAACTTACCACACAAACTTAATACAGTCTTTATTTTGTGAGAAGTACTGTCTGCTCAGGCCCACATTGATTTGATCAGAAGTCAATCAATAGTGGAACTTTACATTTCTTTCTTGGGGGTGAAGCTGAAACAGCAGTCCTAGAGGCTTTTCTGAATCTTTGTGACCTGTGCTGTTTGGGTATAAGAACAAAGCACATTTATTTGATGCTTGAACAATCTTAACAGAACTAAATATCTTAGAAAATCTTTATTTAGATTTCATTGCAGCAGAATCTAATTAACAGTTGTATATTAAAGACTTGAAAGTCTCTGATCTCTTTGAAAATTACCAATACTGCCAAAACTGCAAACTCATAAAAACAAGGAGAGTGATTTACATTGAGAGATCTTTGCACTGAAGTAGATTATGCAATTTCTTTGAAAGGGAAATAATAGCGGTAATGAAAAACTAGCACGAACACAAAAGTGATCAGAGGGCCAAATCTCTGCGAAAGCATGAAATATTGGAAGAACTAGTAATGAAGAGACTTGTCAAGTGCAAGCATCAGAATACTTCAGTATCAGTTAGATACTGCAAAGTTTCAGGTATCTTCATGCTATCATAAGGTGGAAACATTTATATTTAAACTACAGAGTTCTAAAGGCAAAACTGTGCCCCTAGCATGGGTGGGTACCACCCTGCTCTGCCTGGCTGCCAAGTGATGAAGGGAGCCTGTGGGCCCCAGGTAACGTGCGGCTGCAACATATTGTTCACATTTCTTTGCAGCAGAACAGACACTCTTTGGTTCACTTCACCTGATGTGCAGAAAGGAAAAAAGAAGTTGCAATACTCCGCTGAAGAGGAGAGCAGAAAGAGGCAAGGTCACCTACAATTATCACAGAATCATTTAGTTTGGAAAAGTCCTCCAAGTTAATTGAGTCCAAACTTTCACCAAACGCCACCATGCCAACTAAACCACAGCACTAAGTGCCGGTAATTTTTTGAACATTTCCAGGGATGGTGACTTTACTACTTCCAGAGATGCTAACTCTACCACTACCCTGGGCTGCCCCATCCAGTGTTTCAACCACTCTACCAGTGAAGAAATTCCTTCTTATGGCCAACCTGAACCTCTCTGGCTATGACTGACTCTTGTCCTGTCTCTGGTTTCCTCATAGAAGAGACCAACCCCCACTTGGCTACACCCTCCTTTCAGGGAGTTGTAGACAGTAATAAGGCCTCCCCTGAGCCTCCTTTTCTCCAGGCTAAACAATCCTCAGCTGATCCTCTTAGGACTTGTGCTCCAGACTCTTTCCCAGCTTCACTGCCCTTCTCTGGAAATGCTCCAGCATCTCAATGTCTTTATTATAGTGAGGGGCCCAAAACTGGACACATTTCTGTGCAGCCTCACCAGTGCTGAGTACAGGGGGATGATCACTGCCCTGATCCTGCTGGCCACACCTTTGCTGACACAAGCCAGGGTGCCACTGGCCTTCTTGGCCACCTGGGCACACAGTGATTCATGTTCTGTTGGACTCTCAATAAGTACCCCCAGGTCCTTTTCCACTAGACTGCTTTCCAGCCACTCTTTCCCAAGCCTGTAGCAGTGCCTGAGGTTGTCATGACCCAAGCGCAGGACCCAGCACATGGCCTTGTTGAACCTTGTACAGGTGGGCTCAGCCCATCGATCCAGCCTGTCCAAATCCCTGTGCAGAGCCTTCCTGCCCTCCAGCAGATCAACACTCCCAACCAACTTGGAGTTCTCCTCCAACTTACTAAGGCTGCACTCAGTCCCCTCCTCCAGGTCATCAGTAAAGATATTAAACAGGATGGTTTTGTAACTCTCCTCCCTTCAAAATTCTTGGCTTCTGACTCTCTTACCAGAAGAAAGTATAGGTTTAGAAATAAAAACAACAAAAAAAATCATGTGACTTTGCTTTTGTTTATAATTTTTTTATTCCTATTGCTCCATGGTAGATGACTAATTTCCCCTTCAGTCCTCAGGGGGGACTGACAGTACAGCATGACCCCCAGCTATTTCAGGAATAGCTCTTTATTTTGCAAGGAGAAACTTTCCTGGATGCAGAATGTGCAGTCTATGCACAGTCTCCACACTGTGTCTTTCTTAGGTGCAGCTACTGACCACACACAGAACATGAAAATAAGGCCTACAGCTACCTTTTAGCAGGTAAGATTCTTCCAGAATAGGATGAAGACCTGTAACTTCTCATCTTCTGTCCCACAAGCTCTTTAGGTTTGGAGAAAACATCTGACCACAACTGTTGTACAAGAAAGAGAAGCCCTCACTTATCTACCTGCCTGCATGAATTCTCTCTAACCTTGCAACCTGTAGCATCTGCCCAGGTCCTATCACCTGGCTCTTTGGCTTGTAGATCCCACCCAAGGAATGCCACAGCCACACAAGGAGAAAATATAGTGACCAGAGCAGTAACAGGCAAATATTCAATGCAGTTCTGATGAAGTCAGTTGTTTTATATTTGATCCCAGCAATTTTTGGTGAGCAGTGAGATGCAGCCGTACTCTGACACTGCAGAAATGGAGAAGTCAGAAGCAACTACAGTTCAATAAGACCATAAAGACTGCCATCTTAGTTTTGTCCCTTCCGCATGGAGCTCTGATGTGTTTCTCTGAATTTCTTTCTCTCTCTCTCTCTTTTTTTTTTTTTTGACCCAGAGCAGTTGGGAATATTAGCCCTCCAGAAACAAGTTTTGCAGGAAAACCTAATTACATACACTATATTTCAACTCAGAGCACATTTTACAGCATACTTTGAAAACAAAGCTACTAGTTATGGTGCTATAATGTTATTACTGATGTTAGAATGGGGATTTTGTGTCCGACCTGACTCCTATCTCACCACTCTATCAGACTGGTTGACTTTTGCAAAGTCTGATTAAGCATTAACTCAAAACGTAAATCCTGAGGAATTTTCCCAGTCACATTGGCATTCACTAGTTTTCTGCCATGCATAAAAATACCATTCTGCAAAATCCCATCCTCTCGCTTTCATGAATGAATGCAAAACACTCTTGGAGCCATGGTAAATACAGACTTTTACATGGAGACAATTTATTCCAGCTCCATAATCTCTTGTCTATTTCTATGTCCTGAAATTTCCTAACCAAACCACCTGTTGTTTCAGATAAATGGCTAAAACTACTATCTGTTTAAAGTTTACAGTCCAAAGAGGACACAGTAACGATATGGTATTCAATCTGTATTCTCCAAACAGATAGCTAAATTCAATATTCAGGTGAAAGACAATAGTTCATTTAGACAGAGAAGCAGCCGAAGCAGCTTGGTAGCCTGCATTCCTAGCAAGAAGAAAGTCCTCTGCTTTTTAAATCTAGGCTGTTCTCAGAGTTAGAAACACACCCTTAGGAAACAGCAAACAGATTCTCCCAAATATGGGGAACTGCACAGTTTCCAAATAAGGAATTCTCCACCGAGTCTTAAACAAAGGAAATCATTCACTTTTCCTACTGTAAGTCAAATGAATAATTTTTCCCCTAGAAGAGACTTAACTATACTTTCCTAGATGAACACATTCACTTGAGCATTTTGAAGGGCCTGAACTTTCAGTTTTGTTTTTGCAAAAGGATATGGAAAAGAAGTCTCAAGTCCCAGTAGGCGACTTGTTTCTCTATCTTCTTTGTATTGTCTGCCCCAATTGATTTGGGAGAACCCATTTGTCTGCAGCAACAAGGTGAAAAGCACTTTTTTAAAAATACAAACTTTCTGATGTTTGTAGAGAGTATGTTCACATGACAAATATTTGCTACTGCTCCCAGAACAAAGGGACCAAACCCAGATGGATACAACTCATTTGGCAGGGGTGGGGGGGCGAAAGTCTTAACCACAGTCTAATCTGCTTTTGCTCTATTAGCTTTTTGCTGAGTAACAGGTTTTACGAACCTTACAATCAAGGTCAAAGATTGTTACACTCACATGAATGTGAAAATCTGCTTCAGAGCCCATAGCTGATATGCCCTTGCACTCCAGTTCCAGCCAAGACATCTCTACCTCTGTGTTATTTGTAATGCCAGCTTGTGAGCACCTGGTCACAGCTGACAACGTTCAAGTTTACAGTTCCCACCTGGAGTTAGAATTTTGCTTCTATAGAAGTGCTTTGTGTCAAGTTCTTACTTGCAACTTTCCAAGAGCTGTTTTAGCCCACAGGCAGGCCTCTCAATTACTGTTGCAAGATCTCCCAATAAAATCAGGACCAAATTATTAGTGATTTTTTTTTCCCCCTGGAGAAGTTGGTAAGCAATCAGATTTAGCGGGAGCATGGCCTCTGATGAACCAACATCTTAAACATCCCCCTGATATCCTCGCAGACAGCTGTGGTTTCAGCAGGTGTTCCAGCCCGCTCAAATCCTTGGAAAGTGCCGGCAGCCTTCTAGTGATGCTTCCTCAGAGTGCCTTCAAGAACAAAGAGAGTTAGGCCCTATAACGAAGGCAACACAGCTGGAATTTCCATGCATGTCATCTGACTTTCCATTTCTAAACTTGAGGGCTAGGTCTCAGTTCAGAACATTTTTTGGCTCCAGCAGAGACTGGAGTTCCTCAAACTTTTTCTTGCTTGTAACAACAGCACAGTCAATTAACAATGTGAAAGGAATACTGGAAGGAGTGAAAAGGCTGTTTTTCACCTTAAGGAAATAATACCCTCATTCCATAAGGTTTCCTGTTCTGCTTGGAGAGAGAAGAAAGGTAGAGAGGCAAGAGAGGAGATTGACACTTCTCCTGTTTCACTTCTTTACAACACAATGGAGAGAGTTTCATTCTACATCTGGTCTTAAAGTGAACACTGGACAAAGCCCACCCCTGCTGCACAGTTACACTCTCTCAATAACTTTCTCTCAGCTGTGCTCATCCCTGGGAAGGTGCTCTCTTGCCAGGATGTTCTTGCCTCCTCCCACCCGAGTTTCCCTGGCAGCTGTGTCTTAGCCTTGCTCCAGCCCTTAGGATATCTCCACCTACCACTTCCTGCCATGAAAACCTTTTAGATTTATACCAGATCTGCTTGCTTGGATAATGAGACACCAAACGCTGAGCAGTATCATCTCCCAAAGGCAGAGATGGGGGATGGGATGCAGAAGTGGCTTAACATACCAAGGCAGCTCTTTCTCTGCTTGGGTTCTAGGGGATCAAGAACTGAATCTGTTTCAGCAGCCCTTAAATTCCTTTGATTCATTCCAGCAGCCCCAACAGTATGTAAGAATCACCACAATGAACACTCCCTGCATAACAGCTAGTGGGAGTGTTTATGACTGTGCTATACAGCACTCAAGATGTGACCGTTCTCTGCTCCTGTTGTGGTCCTTCACAATTTTTCAGCTGCTGTGGCCTGGCCTTGATGTAATCCTTAGTCACTGACAGGGCTCCTATGCTGTTCCCTGGTGCAGAGCATGAGGACAAATACACAGATCTATTCTAACCAGGGGTAGAGGTTGCAAAAGCTAGAAAGACAGAAAGAAGCTGGGAGAAGAGGCAGGAAGAGGTGAGCTGTGTAGCTGTGTGGAGATCAGGAAAGCAGCTGCAAGGGGCTGCAGTCCTTTGGGAGGAGATATTGCACAGGAAGCTCAGCAAGAAAGAGGACTCCTTGACCTTTTTTTTTTTTTTTTGTGGAAAAAGGAGTGAATTAGTTCAATGCATCATTATTCAGGGGGTGACTTGTTCAGTTTGCTATATTCCAAGTTATTAAAAATGGAAATACAAAAAATGAAATCAATTTTCCAGACTCACTCCATCAGCGACTGAAAGGAAACAAATATTTTCACATTCTATTTGCAGCAGGTATGTCATTTAATGTTGCCACGCTGTAATGTTTGAGCTGTAAATGCTTCAGGGAACTTGAAAGAAAACTATTTCCATTGGATTTTAAATCACAGAAACCTTTCCATTACTATGAATTTCTCACATGGTACAAAAATGAGCTTTGATGCTTTTAAATTTAGCTCTTCGTTATTTACCTCATAACATTGCAGCAGGAAAGGGTTCATAAATACTGAGTATTACACCACAAATAATGTCAAAACAATGAATGTTGAGATTCCTAAAGAGAAAAACTGTAAGTTTATGACAGTAGGCAGCAGGGACAGAAGAGACAAGGAGAGAAGGTAATTTATTAGAAGCTGAACGTTATACAGAAGCAAATATATGACTATGTTTCTAATAATGTAGTTCTCAGAATCCTTTTGAATCCCTTAAGACTTGTGTGTGGAATGCAATATATGCCAGAGGCCCAAACCAAAGAACGCATACAAATACTTCAAGGAATTAATTATAAATACTGTAAGATTCTTGTGTGTAGTGTAAATTATTGTTACTGCAATTTCAAGTCTCTTTATGCCAGAGATGAATAAAAGCAAGTTTGCTATGTTCCCAGAACACAGGAATATAGCTGTGAAATGAGCGACGTCCATCAAAATAAAGGGCCTATGAAAATTCTGAGATTCTCCTCCATGGCATGATAAACTACAGCTCTTTCTCCTTACTTTTACCGGCTTTCTTATACTAAGAAAATCTTATTGCTGACCAAAAGCCACGCAGATTTTTCCCCACAAGAGACCAGTTATACATTTCCAAACTGCCCTATATTTCTATCTCTCGTTTCCTGGAGAGTATTTGTCCCCACCACGCCAACCTAATTGTCATCATAAAACTATGCCCTGTTCATTTTCTGCAAGACAAAACAAGATCCAAATCCAGGAAAGGGTTCATGGCTGTGAATCCATTAAGGAGACTTCCTCCAGTCCAGAGTTAGTTAAGTAAGATCCTGAGCCTCAAAGATTTAGATGTCTAACTTGTATTTAAAGGCACCTAATTACCTTTAAGAATCTGAGCCTAAGCCCCTTAGCCCCTTGGGGTTAACTTATGGCTCTCTCCAGCACTTCCTACAGCTATTTTGGAGAGATCTCTGTTCAGTTTGCTGACATTAGGCATTTCGGGAAGGAACGGGGCTCATTTCAAATCTGTGGCTGCTATATGTTAAAAGATAAGGTGATTCAAAGGAGTGCTGACATCTTTTAAATCACCAGTGTGAATTTACCTTCTCATTTCTACCATCTTTGAACACACCTGAAACCCTTCTACTGTCCGTTCTTCTTATGCTTTCCTCCTTTTACATGCTTCAATACAACAACTTCTTCCATGAGGCCTACACAACATGCTGCTTTCCTCTAAAGAAGCAGCAGGCTTTTTCTTCCCTCTCCTCCTTTGCAACATCCTTGCTTTGGAATCCCTCCAGTAAGCTCCTTAAGCACATGGAGTCACAAGTACTTAGCACAGAAGAGAATTACATAAATAATAATAATAATTAATAGCCCATAAATGGAACCTTGAGGGACTTCTAATCTTTGCATGTGCTTGGAAAGCAACTCTCTGAAACGATTTAATTTGGGTGAGAGTTCTTAGCAGCAATATAATAGTCAAAATATCAAACAAGTTTATACAGTTACATAGCCAAGTAGGTTTCTGCACAAGGCAATATCTGTATATAGTTTGGCTGTGGCAGAGCACTGCCCATCCCAGATTCCTGAAGTTGACTTTTAAATAAAGTTTGCAGGGAATGTGTAGGATGTGCTACTCTTCTGCACTACTCACTTGAAACTGGGTGCCAGGTTGGAGGAGTGAATCATTTGGAAGCAATGGATTTCCTTCAGTTTCCAAGAATATGACATAATGCAGGCAGTTACATAGCACTAGCGATACACTGTTGATGCCCATATTTAATGTTCTTGATTTTTAAAATTTAAATTATTTCAGTAACCCTAGTATTTGTAAAAACATTTTGTTCTCCATTTTCATGGAAGATTTCAGTATCAAAATTGTGAACAAAATGAAAATAATTAACTGTGCTGCTGTGGCTTCTGGTCTTTCTTATGAATGAAATGTTGCTCATGTGTAGAAAAATGGAGATATCCTTGAATGAATAATGATCTTTGTTTCAGACCAATTTGACTACAATGTCATTCCCCACTGATCAGCAGCGGGACTTTCGAGGAGATACTAATCGCTGAGTTTTCCATTAAGTATGTTTCTTTAGTAAAATCTTGACCGGTTGAGAGTGGGGTATTGAACTGCCCTCGGGAAAGAGCTGTCCTGGAAACGCCCGTTCCCAGTGGCTCAGGAGCAGGCCACAGACCCTTTCCCTGGCACAGCACGCACTGGCGTGTGGCTGGCCACCACTTCCCACTTCTGCTCCTGGGAAGTCACCAGTGTGCTTCCCACAGGGACATTCCTGGGGAAAACCAGCCTCCCCCTGGAAAAAAACAAGCTGTTGTTGCTAGTCCACCAGGGATGGGGGAAACTGACTTGGAAAGGGCTGCACTGAGGCGCTCAGCCCCTTTCACGGGCCGTTCCCTGAGCTTGCGTAATCCTCTGGGGTGAAAAACAAAGATTTGCCCCTATCATCTCTCCGCTTCTCTTAAATTTTCCCTCCCGGCTCGCCGGAGAGGCCTCGGGGGGGGGATGCCAGGGCGGGCCGGGCCGCTCCGCTCCCGCCTCTCCCGCCCAGCAGCGGGAGGGAGGCGCCGGGCGCCTCAGCGGCCGCTGCCGCCATGGAAACGCGATCCGGGCCGGGGCTGCCCGGGGCGGGGGGCACGGCCCGGCCCGGCCCGGGGCTGGGAGAGCCCGAGGGAACTTAGCCGCACGCTGAAAGAAAGCAGCGCCACGCAGTGCTGGCGTCTCTGCGGGGGGTTTTATGTTGTTTTGTGTGGGTTTTTGGTTTGTTTGTTTGTTTTGGGTTTTTTCGGGGTGGGGAGGAATCGTCCAAATGTAGTCAGCATTTAGTCACCATTTCTTATATTTATTTAATTTAATTAACATGGGAAAGCGGCAGCGGGCCGAGCTGGTGGTTTTTGTTTGTTTGTTGTTTTTCCTTTCCCTGGGTGAAAGAGGAGGAATGGAGCGGGGGGAGGCAGCGCTGGGGCAGGCGGGCGGGAGGTGACGGCGCTGGAGGGAGCATGAGGCGGGATGGGGGCGGCTGGAGGGGGCGGCTGGAGGGGGCGGCTGGAGGGGGCGGCTGGAGCCCATGAAGGCAGATGGTGCTGCAAGTCTCCTCCTTCCCTGTCTGGAGACACCGGAGTGTGGGGGCTGTAGCCGCGGGGAGAGACCCGGTGTGCGTGGGGAGACAGACACACACGCCGGAATGTGAAAACAGGGTTTCTTAGCAAGGCAGGGATACCCAGTGGGTTGAAGGGGAGGGATCTAAAGTGTGCCTTAGAAGTACGAGGGGTGCAGGACTACTCTTCATCAATTCCTCCAGAACTTGGAGGAGGGCCCGTTACCCCTCGGGCCGACTGCGCACAGCCGGTGCGGCCTCAGGGACAGGTGCTGCACAGACCTGTGCCTCCAGCTCACACCGTCCCTCCTCACGCTGCCCTCTGCCAATCCTGCCCACAACCAGGGCTAGGAAACACCGTGGTGGAGCGGCTCATCGCTGCTGCGGAGTTGAGGGGAGTGGGATGTCCTCTGCTGATGGACCAGCTGGGCTGGAAACGTGGAGCTGCGCCTGCAATTTGCTCTTCCTCTGCTGTCAACAAATAACAGCAGAAACCATCAAGCCCTTGCACTGCTCATCTGTGTAAAAGATGGCAATTTGCCACTGACAGAGGTTAATCCTCCAGCTCAAATGGCAGAAGGCCATGTTGTGGAGTTACAGCATTCATCAAGCCTGCTAATGATCTTGTGGTGACATACATGAATTCAGATGATGAGTGTCTTCTCTTGGCTTTAAATATGACCTGAAAGATTATGCTGCAGGACTTGTTCTTACTTTATCCTCCTCCTGCATATATTCAGCATGTTGCAGGCTTCAATGGTGGATTGTGTGTTGTTTTCCACGCAGTGCCTCTGCTCCTCAGTGCTTGAGGTGGATGGTGCTCCGGGGATAAATTGTAGCTGGGCACTGAAGAGGGATGTTGTCTGTGTGTCTCCTGTTCTTGTTTTGCAAAAACTGAACCATGTACGTGTGAGGGAGGTATAATGGAGATGGGATGGTCTCCGGAGCAAGATAGTTAAATGCCAGAACTGGAGTCTCTTTTTGCCTGCATGACAGAGCTGGTTACACAACTCTGGGCAGCAGCTTAAACTCCAGCTTGCTGGTCACTGCAGGTACATGCCCCATTCTCAGATAGCCAGCCTGCACTGTCACAGCTACAGCTGAGACCACCAGACTTCTAGTCACAATAAAGTCAGTGCAAAAAACAAACAAACAAAACCCAACAAACCAAAACAAACAAACAAAAACTTGGAGGTGTCTCAGACTGAGAATCCAAAGTGCCATATCCCTTGTTCGTGTTTTTTATCAGCCATAAGGTTTAGTTGGAAGGACGTTGAGATGCTTGAGCGAGTCCAGAGGAAGGCAACAAGGCTGGTGAGGGGCTTGGAGCACAAACCCTGTGAGGAACGGCTGAGGGAGCTGGGGTTGTTCAGCCTGGAGAAAAGGAGACTCAGAGGTGACCTTATCACTCTCTACAACTTCCTGAAGGGTGGTTGTAAACAGCTGGGGGTTGGTCTCTTTCTCCAGGCAGCAGCTGACAGAATGAGAGGACACAGTCTTAAGCTGCGCTAAGGGAAATATAGGTTGGACATTAGGAAAAATTTTTTTACTGAAAGAGTGATAAAGTACTGGAATAGTCTGCCCGGGGAGGTGGTGGAGTCACCATCCCTGGATGTGTTTAAAAAAAGACTGGATGTGGCACTCGGTGCCATGATTTAGTTGAGGTGTTAGGGCATGTGTTGCGCTTGGTCATCTTGAAGGTCTCTTCCAACCTAGTGATTCTGTGTGGTTCTGTGATTCTGTAAATGAAGATTTTCTGTAGTATCAAAGCTAGATTCTATTCCTTCATGTCACATCTGCCCTTATGCTGTTCCCTGCTCTGTTTGGCTGCCACAAACTCCACAAATGCATATAAAGACAGTTTTGAATAGTGAAACTGTCTGTGGGCTTGCAGTGCAGATGATTTGCAGGCCAGCATTGTAAATGGTTGTGTCAATGCTACTATGGAGGCAGCGAACTGTGCTGGCAGAGTGCGAGTGGGAAGCTGGAGACAGGAACCAGAGAGGGAATGTCTTCATCTGCTTTTGCCATGGGAAGAAATGTTCCTGTAACAACATTGTGAATCCATCATCACTTAAGTAGTAACACTGGTGTGAAAACTTGCCCCTCTGCTGCTGAAGGTGTCTAACAACATCTGCATTAGTGTTGGCAGGGGACTGTGCCCTCTGAGCCCCTGAGGAACACCAGTGAATAATCCTCCATGCAGAACACAGCTGGGGCAACATTTGGCTTATGAAGATGGACAAACACAGGCAGAACAGAAGAGAAATCAAATTACTGAGCAGGCACTCACCAAGTGGTCACTGGCTGTTCTGCTCACCAATGATGCTAGAATCCCACAGGAAAAAAAACACCTTAGAACATCACATGTAATTACGGACTGCATCCTCTCATAGTTGTGCAAGAGGCACAGTTCTAAACCAGCATTTGACTGAAATAGTAAGATCCTTTGAGATACTCTGTTCATCCAAAAATACCTCTCTTCCCATTTAGACCTGGTCAGGGTGGCTGATTTTCCATTTCAACCTGCCTGACTGAGGCACCTGGGAGGGTGCTGCAGGCTGTGGGAAGCATCCTGACGCCCAAGGAGTGACAGTGAGCTGATTTGGCATTTCAAAATGGAATAGCCCTGCCCATCGCTTCAGCCAGCCCCTGCTGCTGCCTTCATTTCCTTCCTCTGAGCTGCAGGAATGGAGAGAGGCAGGCTGCATTCCCCTGGAAAAGGCAGGCTCTGGGATACATTATTGATTTGCTGGGGAAGACTCTTGCTGGAGGGCAGTGAGAGAACCGGACAGCTGGGCCCCGTGAGAGGATGGCTGGCCCAGCCACAGATCAATATGCTTCAGCAAACCAGGGAGCAGGCGCTGGCAAAGCCAGAAGTTTCTTTTGTTCTGTTTTTCTTGTGGAAAAGATAGACAAAGAGGCATAGGGATTCTGGATATAGAGAAGGGAATAACCTCTTTATTTACAGAGTAGCACAACCCATCCAGCAGTGACAGTTTTAAACCAGACTGTTTTAAGTTTGTGTATAGCTGAGGAAATGGTGACTAGTAAGGGTGGGGAATCTAGAGAGTTTAGTGCATGTCTGCTGGGTTCCTTTTGGTTTGAAATAAGGGCAGCTTCAGGGACAAGTTACCAAGTTCCCAAGTCAGTATTTTGTGGTTTTAAAATCACACTTTCAAAAATGTTTTCTCATTCCTGTTGCTGTGTGGAAGATCCACCAAAATAGCTCTGAAGATTGCCAACACACCAGGCAAAAGAATAAAATACTACTAATAGCATCTGTTTTGAAGTTTTTGTGACATACAATACTAGGAGACAAATAGATTTGAAATGCAAGTATGTTTTCTATTGTTTTTAGTTTGACAGTGACTCCTTAAGAACATAACATTGCCTCCAGAGTTTATTTTACATTTCACAGTAAATAAGAGTTAGGCTGCCAGGCGTGGTTACTTTTTTTTTTTTCCTTTTTTTTTTTCTGTTGCTCCTAAAGTCATGGTCTAAAACCTCCTAAAATGCAAACTGAACTGCTGCATGGTTTTGGAAGGACTGGGTCATTGTATCCCCACAGCACCCCGTACTCTGCTTCACTGTTGTACAGTTGCCTGTAAGTCGGTTTGTAAGTCAAACAAATTGTTTTCATAACTACTTTGTTCTCTTCTGAAGAGCACTTCCCTTTTTTTAATTTTAATAACTACAATACAAAAATAATGAGCTAAACAAGGCACAAGTGGTGACTGATGAGTTCATGCTGACAGCGTGCTTCTTGGGATGGCTTTGGTCCATGCAGCCCATACTTCTCAGTCAGTGCCCAGACACAAGCCAGGAACTCTTCCCGGGAGACATCGTGGAGACTTGTTTGAGGAGACAAGGACAATGCTGCCACATGGACACAAGCTGAGCAGTGCCACTGGCCTTTAGAGTCAGAGGACAGGCATTAAACCTGCTCAGTCTAATACAGATGTAACTGTGATCAGGTAACTAGTAGGAAAAGATACCACAAATTTCAGCTTCATTAAGTACTTTGCTGTCTTGTGTAATGATCCTGGTCCTCTGCAGAATCTGCTAGGAGGGTCTCAAGCTGGTGGAACAGCATGGAGCTACTTGCTTGGATTCTTTACAAAGTATATAGTGATTTAAGTTAAAAAATGCAGATTTCAGCAGCACCAGATATATCTGAGTGGTCTTCTTTTTATCAAAAAATGTGTGTTTCTTCTAGGGTGTGAAATATAAGCTACAAGGTAAAGGGAGAAAGGAGATTGATATCATTTGTGGTTTTGTCTCCTACTACAAGTCTGTAACCTCTGGCAGTGAGTGTCATGTCAGCTGGGCACTTCCATGCCTCAGACATTACTGCTAAGCCTTCCGTCATTTCTCTGTGAGAGACCAGTTGGAAGGAGAGAGATGTCAGGAACCTGTCTCCTGCAGCATGTCACTTCAGCTATTCAGCCACTAAACTTTGGAATTCAGCTGTAAAACAACAAACTAAATTCCAGCTTCCCTTCCTCTCCCTCCCCAAGCCCCCTGGGTTCTCCCTAAATAATGTCTGTGGTCATCCATTTAGGTTATTTGCAAAATTTCCACTTACCACAGTAATTTTGTAGAAGTGACTGTGTTCCTTCAGTGCTTTGTGATAATAAGAGCAGAAATAGGGGATGAAAAAAAAGACCAGAGGAGAGTAGAGGCCTGTCCTAGGGTGACTTTATGATGCTTGTATCCCCAATCATCTGGTCTGTTTGTGCTGTATTTTGAGTTCTGCGCCTTTAAGACTGGTTCTGGGAGCAAGGAGGAGCTCGGAGTTTGTTTTGAGAAAACTGCCTGACTCCTCCACATTCTTCTCCGGATGGGGTGTTCGGCGGAGGCTTGGAGGGATTGCAGGACAGAGATCCTTTTGCTTTTAGTTAGTTTTAGCTGGCTAGGGCAGAGAAGTTCCCTGGACTGTTTTGTTTGTTTGTTTGTTTTTGTTGTTTGTTTGTTTTCTTTCTTTCTTTTTTTCTTGGAACTGTTTAAACCTGCTCTGGACTGAAAACCCAGGGGAGCACTGGGGGCTGCACCTGCGGCCCACCGGGGCCTGGACCTCGGCATTTTCCAGCAGCGCCAGAGGGACTGGGACTGAGGAGAGACTGAGAGAGAGCCCAGCTACATCCATGGCAAGAACTTTCTCAATTTGCCATCTCAGTTCAGAAGGAGAAGTTTTATTTCATATTATTAATTCTTTGTACTTGTGGGCACTTTGTTTGTTAAGTAAAATAGTTTTTTCCACTTTTCTCTGAGGAAGTTCTTTCCTGGACCTGTTGGGGGAGGGGCCATTGGGTTTGCTCCCCAAAAAGACCCCATTTGGGGGCTTTCTCCCAAATTTGCCCTAAACCAGGACAAGGCCTCACCTAGAACTGTCCTTTTACTAAGTAGCCTGAGCACAGTGTCAGGGAAAAGCCAGGCAGTACTTCATCCTGAGCTATCACATCACTTGAGACTGACAGCAATTACTGACATTTTTGTAGGGCTAAAACCACATTTAGGGTTGAATGTGTTTGTTCAGGCAAGAAGTCTGCCTATGCAGTTAACTTCAAGAGATTTAGTTAGTCTGATTCATGGCTTGTCACATCTGAAAACAGGGAAGTCCAGCTGAATTTGGAAACAGAACTTGAGGACCTTAAAAGTGCCTTCCTTAAAAACAAGACAGTGAATGCAAGCTCTCACTTGTAAAGTAGTGGTGCCTTAAAATCCCTGAGGTTTTGCTCCTTGCTCCTCCTCTTAGGCTATATGAATACGTGGGGACTTTAAATCACAGTTTCCCTGAATAAGTGTCTTGGTGATCTGAAGCTTCATCAGAGCAGTATCCTTGTATCCTGTAACAGCTGCCTGTGGAAGACCAGGTAGGTCGTGCAGCTGACAAGCCTTTAAAATCCAGTAACAAGCTCACCTGCTACGTACTTCAGATAGGTCTTTTTTAAGGCAAGGAAAGCACAAATGTTAAGGAAAAGGTAATATGGATGAAGAATTGTATGCAATTTGGGGCACCACAATATAAAGAAGATATAAAGCTGTTTCAGAGCATCCAGAGGAGAGTTATGATGATGGTGAAGGGCCTTGAGGGGTAGCCATGAGAGTCTGAGGACACTTGGTCTGCTCAGCCTGGAGGAGATTGAGGGGAGACCTCATTTCAGTATAGAGCTTCATTGTGAGGGGAAGAGGAGGGGCAGGCACTGATCTGTTCTCTGTGGTGCCCAGTGACAGGACCCAAGAGAATGGCCTGAAGCTGTGTCAGGGGAAGTGTAGGTTGGATATTAGAAAAAGATTCTTCACCCAGGGGGTGGTTGGGCACTGGAACAGGCTCCCCAGGGAAGTGGTCCCAGCGTCAATCTTGACAGAATTCAAGAAGTATTTGGACAATGCTCTCAGGCAACATGGTGTGACTTTTGGGGATGGTTCTGTGCAGGGCCAGGAACTAGACCTGTTGATCCCTGTGAGTCCCTTCCAACTCAGGATACTCTAAGGACTGTATGCATACAATAGTGAAGGAGAGCTATTTCCAGCGCAGAGTTGGGTGGAATCAGGATGGAGTAGTCCAGATTTGCACAGATAACATGTTGAATCCACATACACCTTTTTCTTGGGATGGCCAAAGGTGCCTCTTGGATTTAGGTATTCAATTTACAGTGGTACCAGGGTGCTTAAAAGCAGTAATTAGAAGTAAAGATTTACTGTTAAGGCACAAAGAGAAGAGCTAAGACACTCTGAGTAATTATTGTGTGACTCGAAGTGATAACCAGTGTGTGGTCCCAGCTCTCATACTGTGCACCATTTCAGCAAGAATAGGGTAATGCCACATCCTTGGGAGTGTTCAAGGCCATTTTGGATGGGGTGTCGAGCAACCTGGTAGAGTAGAAGCTGTCCTTGCACAGAAGTGGGGCTGGAATTAAAGGGACCTCTTTAAGGTCCCTTCAACCAAAACCATTCTATGATTCTTGAACAACTCCAACCACTGTGCTTTTGTAAATTTGATTTAAAGGTACTAAGTTTTCTTTATCGTCATGGAGTAGGAAAAGAACCCTGAAATATTTGTTGATACTATTCTTTATCTTACAGGGAGGACCATCCTTGACTTCACCCAAAGAAACTTTCAGTGCTTCAGAAATGAGTTGTCAATGCTTTCCCATTGCTCTTAAGTGGAATGCTTTCTGTGCCTGGCCTTTAAGTGTCAAAAGCCTCCAGCCTAAAGTCTACAGCCACATAACTTTCTGTTCCCCTTCTTATTTCAGTCTTTTCTCAGAACCCCAGAGTATAGAAATATGGTTAAATTTCTCCAAGTTCTAGTAATCAAATGTGAAAACAGTAGAAAAATCTGTCTATGATGTTAAAGAATATCTTACAGAAAATTCAAGTGGATTTTTGAATAACATAGTTTTAAAGCTAATCAGTAGCTAGAAACGCACTTCATCTGTAGCTTCACATGAAAACCACTTCTAAAAGAAAATACCCAGGTTTCTCCTTTTTCTTACTTCCTGGGGTACTTTCAACAGCTTGTATTTTGTGTGGTGAAATTGGTGCATTAGGCACTGAATTGAAAGAAACGAAGCAATACTTGTGCTTTGTTTATCTTGTTTATTTGCTGACTTCTTGACTTTCAGGCCCGAGTCAATTCCTTCTGTCCTTCATGGAAATAACACTCCTTTACATTGTGGGGCTGAGCCACCAGCCCCTTGGAACATCTTAGTAGGAACCTCTCCCATTCCTCTTTTAAAAGACCAATGGACTGAACTTATTAGTGGATGCTCATGACATGTGAAAGGGAGTGGCAAGGACAAAATGGAACATGGTAAAGGGATAAACTACAGTGCGCAGCAGTGTAGCCAACAAGTATAGAAAATGGCTAAGGATGGTAAAGAATAACTAAAGAAAGGAAAAAACCAAACAGAAAACTATTTTAAGACCCTTTCAGCAAAGCACTTGTGTGCCTATTTTACGGTGCTGGGTTTTGTGGCACTGCTTTACAGAGTTTGTTAGCCAGACCCTTAAAAAATCTTGGCTTCCACCCTACTCTCTGACATTGCCATCTAAGCCAAAGATTTCACTGTCTTTCCCTCCTTCACCTGAACCCCCTTAGAAAGTTCCTCCTCTCTCTCACCTTTACTCCACACAAAGTGCTTGTGTGTCCACTGCCCACTACCTTCTAGCCCCTTACCCTTCTGAGTCTGATCATATCTCTCAGATAGATTTAAGGTATTTTAGAAATTACAACATTAGAATGCTCCGGTTTTGAAGCCTCTCTTCTTACATTTCCCGCAACAGTACATTGGCAGATCAAAGAAGCAGAAATTGTTGCCAGCTTAAAACATCTCCACTGCATCTAAGCACAGCTCTTGATGACACAGACTGTCTTATCATTTGCCTGTTCCTTTCCAGTGGCTGCTGTCAGTACAAGAACATTTTTCAATTTTCTACCTCATATTGTGCCAAAAGCAGGATCCAGCTATTAAGGTATAATGAAGTGCATTAGAAGGACTCAGAAGTTTACAGCAGGCCAACAAGCACCAACCTTTCAAAAAGCAGGGCCAACAAAAGGGTGCCTCGTCCCCTAAGCTAACAGAGAATTGTAAATTGTACTAAGATGCGAATCACATTCATATGAATGGCACGAGTAATGAAGAGAAGTGTTCTCAGAGTAATAATTGTGATTACCTGAACAAACAAGATAGACACCTTGGACTTCTAACCCTAGTCCTCTTTATCTGCACCATCACTTTCTCCCTAACACTAAACATCATTTCCCATCTAGACTTAATTCAATACTTTGAACTGTGTTTGATCAGGGACAGATCAAAGAAGTTGTCATCAGACATCTTTGACAGATTTTAAAAAGACCTAGTTTTTGATTTAAAAGCAGAAACTTAGAATGTCTAGTGGCCTGTCCTCAGAGATAGTCATTTGCTCAGTTTAAAATGCAAAATTCTCTGCTTGCTGTAACCTGCTGGGCCAGGATTCTGATATCCTCAGAGATGGTTTACATGCATGCTGGCCTTCACTGTGCTGAACAAGTAACCAGAACACTTTCAGTTCTAGTAATTCAACACAATGTTTTTGTCTCATTTTCAGGATGAAAACATGACCCCACCCCCCAGTGAAACATGTAGAAATGTTCTCATGCAGAAAGTTTCATTTTGAAATTTTCCAATTCAAACTAGTTAATTTTGACTTTGTTTCACATGGACATGTATACTCACAGGTGCTTTTACTACTTTTCAGTCCTTAGGATCTATATCCACTCTACATTGTCACAGTTCTCCTCCTGCTCCATTTCAGACAGAGAATAGAATGCAATGAGGGGAAAAAACCCCACCTTGATAAGAAGAACCATACCAAACTTTTTACTTTTGTGTTCCAATAAGAGATGTTTGAATTAAAATGGTAGAGTCATTGATCAAATAGTTCATTCTTGTAGGAAAAAAAAAAAATAGTCAACTTTTTCACAGTTGCATTTTCCTATAAGAAATTTGTTTTGGTGCAAGTTTTAAAGTGAAATGTGATCTATTTTACAATTATCCTCTTATTTATGGACCTTAATGTAGAGTAAAGACACCCAGATTCAACTCTTCAAAATTTTGGTTAGGAAAGAGTATATTAAAATGTTTACTGAACAGTACTACTATAAACTGAATTAATCTCTACCATAGTTTTCCTAGATGGAAATGTCACTTCCAACTTGATTCTCCCCCAGTGTCAATAATCCTCTCCAGTCACTGAGTACTATCTGCAGTACAAGCAAAAGAGCTCTGTTGTGAAAGAACAAAATCAGCTTGGCCACAAATTGTCACCTCAGAATAAAAATAAAGTCTCAGAAGTAGGGCTGAGGTTGAAGGACACCATTCAGAAGTTGCAAGAAACCAAATTACTCAAAAATAGACCAAATGGCAGGGAAACGTTGTGTGAAATTGGAGCAGAAGTCCTCAATACTATGGATTTCACCATATCAAAGCAGTATTTTCATTTTCTGTCACAAGTCATTAGAAATGTCAGTTCCTGTTCAGAGAACCTCACTGCTGACTGTACCTCAGCTGGAGGTATTGCTTTTCTAGTTTGATTTGTCTTTGTGTGTGCCTTCAGACAGCTGCACTGAATTTCCCAGTGACACCTGCAGTTAAGATCCCTACAATGAGAATTCAATAATTCTTCCCATCTGCCTGTCTGAAGAGCTATGGTAGCCAAGTGTTTCCTCCGAAGGCCATGTGCATCCTTCTCCTGCAGAGCCTTTGTACCTGTGCTCTGACACACTGTTTGAAGTCAGCAAGTGAACAGTACACACTGCAGAGCCTCCTTTCTGGGCTGAGGGATTGCTGTTGCCTGCATACTCTCCCCTTCCCCCGATGAAACCTGGAATAAGAAGGAGTCATGGACTCGAGCTCTGTCCAGATTCCACTTTGAATAATTACACTAGATTTGTCTGTATCCCCTCTGCAGATTTAACTGGACACAGTGCACAATTCACTTCCCACAAGAGCTTGCCATGTAGTTTGTTGGGTGATTTAGATACAGTTCAGCAAGAAGATCGTGGATAGCCATTGTGTATCTGATGAAACATAAACAACACCTGAACAGACTGAGCACAGCCTTGAGTCTTTAGTCTATGAAAAAAGGAAAGCCCTTAGATCTGAAACCTGATTCCTGTTGAAACATGCACCACACACTCTGGATCACACCTTGAGATCAGAAGAGAAAAATGTCAAAACCCAAGTCAGACCTCTGCAGCTAATGGTTCTCAGCTTGGGGCTCCTGGTGGCAGGAGGCAGCCCAGGAAGTTCTGACACCCCAGGAAATACAAGCTGCCAGAGAGGCCTAAGAGAGCCCTTCTGCTTTGTACTAGCAGCATGGTGCAGGCTGAACAGAGAACCCCAGAGCCCACATCTCATGGATGCAACAGCAGAAAGTACCCCTAACCTATCTGCCTCTCCTCTGGGGGTGTCAAGCACATCACCACATCAGACAAAGAGTACATTTGTGCACACATTTAATCAGTGTTCTGCAAATTTTGGCTCCAGTTCCACCATCTGTCCACATCTTCTTGTTCATGTGAACTAGCAGACTGACCACTCATCATATCTCTCACCAGTCTACTAAGATAACTGTTACCACTGTTATTTCAGTAGCCATGCACATAAAACACTATTTCTGTCTTAGAGCCTAGGAAATCAGAACACCATTACCCAGCAAAAAGAAACCAACCAAATCAGAGTCAGTCAGTCTTGAGTTCTCTTTCTCTCTGGTCAATCATAAGAAGCTTGAATCACCAAAACAAACAATACATCCCTCTCCTAAACTAGAAGCTTTTGAAGTCTTTGAGGCTGGGACATGCAGCCCTGTGAGTCAATTCACATCAGCTGTGGCCATCCACACTCCCCAGGAGGGCAGCTGCCCTTTGGAGGTCTTAAAGAGCCTCCCTGGTCTGTGATATATCCCCAGCACACAACGCTTTCCAACACTTGGTAGCCATTTGTTGGCTTGCTGATGCTAATGCTCTGTGAACTCTTATCAGATGTATTTATTACCACAGTTGTTAATGTTTTGGGAAGGCACAGGCTGGCTTGAGTTCAAAGGAGAACCACAAGAACAGAAAATAAGCCCTGAAGGCGCTTATTTCAGGAGTCTGACTAATGCACCTTACTAAAAAGAAAGTTGAAAATGCAGCGTGGTGAGTGGGTGTTGATATTCACAGCTGCAAAAGGTGTTTTAGTGCAGGGCTTTTCAGTTCTGCAGAGTGAGATCCAGTTTCCTGCTCAGTGTTAGACTCTTCAACAATATATGAAGTATATACATGAGAGGGAAATATAATTAATTAATCACTGGGGCTAGAGGGTGGGGCTTGTTTGACTAATTGTAATTGATCACCAGGGGACACAGGGGGCATCAATTAACTCACTGTTGTTAAAGGTTTTGAAAGAGAGAGAAGGCTAAGCTGCATCACCTGAGATGTGATGGTATGTTGAGGAGAGTAGTGCAGGTGAAGAATGTGAGGTAGCAACATTCTGAGGTCTCTTTTCTAATGCAATAGTATGCAAATAATTTGTGTGTTTGCAGCGTAGCCTGTAGGGGTGGCAGTGGAAACATATTCAAGGTCATGTTGTGACCTAAGAATACAAAGCAATGAGGTGCTGCATCTTGTGTAACTACTAATGGATTTATTTGAATACAGAGCAGTATAAGAAACAACCACAGTCCCATTTAATTCCAGAGAGACATGTGCAAGAGCATAAAGCTAAAAAAAACTTAAATGCATTTTGTCACTCTCATCTCTGGAGATGCTTTGTTCAGTGCTTATTAGCACAAAACTCACGTAAAGGAAAACAAAATGAAATCACTTGTTGCTCCTCTAGAATCTCAACTCCTTCACAAGGAAGTGGATAGTGAGGACAACATGGGTCTGGTACTCTGGAGGACATGAAGAGCAGATGCTCTTTAAAGCCACAGAGAATCCAGGCTTGATTTTTCTAGAAGATGTGTTGCTTCATAGAAGATTAATGTAGGCCAGGATGAAAATTACAGTTTAAGTCCTCTCCTAGTTCCTTTCTGTGTCTCTTTTCAGTGGCTCTTTTTTTTTCCCTGAGCTCTTGGGGTTGCTTATTAGTAGGTGCTTGTCAGGAATTCAATGAACAAGGGAAAGAAGAATTCTCCCATCATATTCTGTGTTTCTTTAAAAATCAAGATGTTTTATTAACAATATTCATGCTAAAAGCTTCTTAAATATTTTGTGGAGTTCGGTATTTTTTGCCACTCCTTATCATATTCATAAGTATAGAATAAATACATGTAGTTCACTACTTCAGACTATCCAGGCCATTCCTTTAGTGTTTCCTTTAGAGAAGAAAAATGAAGACAAGATTTCCTTGCCATCCAGGGCCAGTGTATTTCATACACTCAAAAGAATTTACTACAGTTAAAATAATGTTTCTTAACATCAGTGAAAAGGAGAGAAAAGAAAAGGTGCATAGGGCTTCAGGTGTTCTTGCCTGGTGTCAGCCCTGAGAGGTCGCTCTGGTGTGTGGGAGCTGCCCTCCCCCTGCAGAGGGATGGGGCCAGGCTGGGCTGGGCAGCTCTGCTTTGCCTCCTGCTTCCCACCAGAGAAGGCAGCCCTGCCTTGTCCCTGGGAGAAGGAGCATCTTCCCTATTGACTTTCCAGCTGACTCTGCTCTTTTCTGACATTTCCGACTATTCTGCTCAACTCCAACATCGCAGGGAATGCTTCAGCCCTGCCACAAAGCCCTGTCTGCAGGGAGAGAGGAAGCAGGAGTGAACAGGGAAAAAATGTGTTGTGGAAAAAATTTGTTTGTTTGTTTGTTTTTGTTTGGTTTTTTTTTTGGGGGGGGGGGTGTGGTTTGTTTTTTTTTTCCCCCAAGAAGTTCAAAAAAAGAAGAATCAAGGGTATGCAAGCCACAGGTTTGTCTCTTTATTGAACTCTGCTTAGCCTTGCCATGAAGAGCATACTTAGGCATTCCTCTCTGTCGATTGGGTTATTTTATTGTATAAAATTGTAACTGTAACTCGTGCAAAAATAAAATGAAGACATTAGAAGGAGTTTTTTCCATTTGCAACATTTTTTTACTGAGAGTTGAATCAAGCCTAACTGAGGTAAGCAGAAAGGATTGTGGAAGGACACGCAACTTAATTGGAGACACAATGGGGAAATGAAGTTGAAATAAATGTATGTTTTTACATATATATGCTGCAGTCACACAATCAGTCATATGGCAAGAAGGCATGGATCAAAGAGGAAGAGCCTAGCATGAGATTAAAGGGGGGATAATTGCAAGCAACCAGAAAGTTTTATAATAGAGGTGATAATAATATACAGCAGAGGAAGGAAACGGCAAGGAACAGAAATGAGGATAAAATGCAAATAAAAGAGATCCTTTGATCCTTCTGGCTTGCTCCTATATAACAGAATTATTTTATCACCCACTTACTTCATTTCCCTTCCTCTTTCATCTTGCTTTCCTCTGATAGCTTTCTAGTTCCCCTGCCCTGACAACGTACCCTCTCTGCCTCTCTCCACGTCTGGTAGCGGGGCAGTACAGGATATATCTTTATCAAGTGCAGGTTGTAAATATGAAACATCCTCAGTGAGGGATTGTACTTCTCATTTGCTGCTGACTCTGGGAAGCAACAGAGCTGGCAGGAGGAGGGACACAGAAAGTCAGCCCATGTAGAGAGCCAAATGGTGTAAGTTCAGCCTGAAATGCCAAAACCCCTCACCACCAGTCTGGGGAAAAGCACAAATATTTAAAGAAAAGAGAACCCAAGAAAGAAGCAGCCTGGGAGAGGGATTTTGCAAATATTTTTGAATTTTTATGGCTTTTACCAAAGCTGCGGAAGCAAAAAACATTTTCCTTCCTCCTTCCTTCCCTTTTTCTATATCCTGTTTGGTTTCATAGGTCAAGAGGTCTGTGACCAGAAGGAAGGAACCAGTCCTTTTCTAAAGAGGATGTCATTTGAGGCTCCAAACAGAAATCTCTGCACTACAGCCCTGTAGAAAGCCTGGTCAGGCCTGGCTAAAAACTCGGGCTAAACTTGGTTACGTGAGTCACCACTTCACTGACTTCATACCGCAGGCACGACGGGAAGTAATGGTAGTGGTGCTGATAGACACCAGAGCACAAAAGAGGGGAGAAATTATAAGTAGCAAAAATAAAGTGCCAGTCTCTCCTCTATGATGGCTAGAAGGTGTGTTGACGGCCTGAAAAAGACTTAAAAGCATATCTGGCAGTGATTTCTGGGGGTGGCTTGCTCTCTGCTCACTGTGAGGGGGTGAGACTTTAAAGCGCAGGATCTGCAGCCAGAAGGATTTTGTGTTTGTGTTTGAGAAGCAGTTCCAGCTGTGTGGGAAGATGAAGGCATCCTCGGCGTGCTCCGGTTTCCGAGGGTGCACTGGGAAGGCCTGCTTTGTCCATAGTGCTGCTTCTGCCAGTGACAAAAGAGCAAGGCTGCAGGAGTACATTTGTTCCCTCTTCTGAGGTAGGACTCAGAGCCTGCTTTTTATTGAACATTTTTGTGGGCAATGTTAATGAGTGTCTTTGAGGGCAGAGAATGCCCTGCATCATCTGGAGAGTAGGTGGGGTGAATCCCAGGGAGGGGGAGGCCTAGTGGGACAGGTATCAGTGTACCAAAATGAAAGGGTACCTAGTGCAACTGGACTTCAGAGTGGGGTAAAGATGTGATACTCCTGTTCTTGTCCCAGCCCTCAGGCTTTGACTGTTCACTCCTGGCAGAGCTAGGAGGTGTCTGCTTCCTGTGACCTTAAATGGGCTCACCGCTGAGGGATGGTGTTAAACATATTTGGGTTCCCACTTACTGACTCATTTTCTGATCCTCTGGAGCCTAAATGGCATGAGTGATTTGAATGATGCGAGCAAGCGCTTAGAGGAGTGAATATTGAGATGCAGAGCATGTGTATCACCTCCCTGTGACAGCTGTGGTGTGCACCGTGCTGGTGGGGAATGGAGCAGCAAAGGTGTCAGAAGTGAGACAAAAGGCTTGGTCTTCCACGGATTAATTAGTCAAATGCTCTCAACCACAAGTAGTGGGAGAGCGATGTTCTTGTACACAGCGAGATAACTCAGTGTTGGTGATGACACAAACAGCTCTGACCTGCAAGGATGCAGGACAAGATTCCAAGCTGCTCATTTTTCTTTGCAAGGAATTCAGGTCAACCCTTCTCAGATTTAGGAACTGTTTTTACCTGATTAACTCGCCACGTTTAAGTGTTGGGTAAGATGTAGGATTTTGCGCGCTTGAGAGTTAAACGGCAGAGTTTAGAGGGGTGTGGGACGCGTGTCCCCTGGGATGTGTGTCCCTTGGGATGTGTGTCCCCTGGGACGTGTGTCCCCTGGGACGTGTGTCCCCTGGGACGTGTGTCCCCTGGGACGTGTGTCCCTTGGGATGTGTGTCCCCTGGGACGTGTGTCCCCTGGGACGTGTGTCCCCTGGGACGTGTGTCCCCTGGGATGTGTGTCCCTTGGGACGTGTGTCCCCTGGGACGTGTGTCCCCTGGGACGTGTGTCCCTTGGGACGTGTGTCCCCTGGGATGTGTGTCCCCTGGGATGTGTGTCCCCTGGGATGTGTGTCCCCTGGGACGTGTGTCCCCTGGGATGTGTGTCCCCTGGGATGTGTGTCCCCTGGGACGTGTGTCCCCCGGGACGCGCCCGTGGCGCTCCCTGCGTTCGCAGCCTGGGAGCCCAGGACCGGCCCATCCGCGTTTCTCCGACCTCGCCGTGCTCTTGACTCCCGGCTATTTTTGGCACCTGCAGATTCCGCGCGTACCACAGGAGGTCAGCACGGGATAAGTTTTTACTTCCACTGAGTGCGTGGAAAAAACGTGTCTCGCTCTCGAGACTGTGCAATTCCCATCTGCTTCAATAAACGTGGGGAGCCCCGCGTTGCTTTTGCTATCAGTTATATGTAATGCGGTTTTAGGCCGCACATATTTTTATTCTCATCTAGTTTATAGTTTTTTTCCCCCCTTTTTCTGGGGGATGTTGTCACTATGAAAACTAATTTTGTGAAAATCATGTCTGAAATATAGACACACACTATATATATATACCTACACATATTATATCTATATATCTTATATCTATATCTTATATCTATCTCTCTATCGATATAGATACAGAGAGAGATAATGTATTCTGCTTATAGTATTTAAAAGGAAAACTAAAAAGCCTGTAAAGCTAACAGCTTAAAAGCCTGGGAAAGATTGTAAGTTTGCTTTTAGCCAATAGCCAAGGGGGAATGTTCACATATTACTGAAAAATACTGAAATGAATGTTTGGTGGACTAGTTATTGTCAGAGTCAGACAAGGCACTTGGAGCTATGGCCTTTGCTTGGTTACAAACAACCTTGGTGGTTTAATCCAGCCCATGGTAGTGGTTCCTCCCTTTCTCACCACCTGTAACTTTTGGCTTTTTACAAACTGGAAAAAAAATCAGTGAAGTCTTGTCTCAGAGCAAGACTTTACAATAGGTATCAAAAGGCAAAGCTGAGACAGAGTAATGAGAAATTTGCTTGCCGTTTGCCTTGCATTGAAATAAATGTGTTTAAAATATCTTTTTCTTCCCCAAAAATTGTAAAAGGAAGGAAAAAAAAAAAATCTGTGTCTGTTCACAGGTATCTTCTGGGGATAAACAAGCAAAATATAATTCAGAAAGGTGCAAATTCTTCTCCCTCTCCAAAGTTAAATTTAGAACATAAATCTTAGCATACTATTTGCTTTTTATTTTGTAAGACAAAAAGAGAAGTGTAGCTTAGTCTTCAAACAATTTTTATAACATAAATATTTTTCTTGGCATCACAGAAATGAGTGTGTGGGAGAGGGAGAAAAAAGTTGGCAGTTTAAGCAAATAAACTAGAAAATAACATGTTCGGTTAAGGGCACCAAAATAATATTATTATTCTCTAAGTGACATTTGCATTGCTAAGAAGTTGCAGCAGATTTCCATTAGGACCTCATATTATCAGAAGTAACATTAGAACATAATGATTTTGTAAGGCCACATTTGGAGAACGGGCCTCAAATGCAGGAGCGTAAAGCAAGATGAGGGCAGCATGCAAAGTACAAAATGCGCAGGTCATTTAAATAGAAATTGTTTTCTTGCAGCTAAGATTATTTGGAGTCTAAATTTGAGTCTAGTGAATTATTTTACTACAAGGAATGAGGTTAGAGGAAGTTACTGATGCAGGTAGAGACTGAATCATTCTGTCTCAAAATTTTCTCTGGGAAGTACGTGAGGTTGTGAAGTATTCCTAAATCAAATGCACCTAAGCTAGTCATGTCTTAATGCAGGACTGGATCAAAAGGATACAAGGCCCATGCAGGAGTGGAGGGAGGGAAGCACGGGTATTGAATTTTGGTCTAAAATGGAATCGCTTTAGTCCAGAAAACATGACGAGAACTGCAATTCTGAAGACGGCCCATCTGTCTTCAGAAACATCAATTACAGCAGAGATTATTATCTCTTAAAGTGGCATTTAATTAGTGGAATTTAGTCTGAAATATCACTTAAATTCTTCCTTGGTAATTATATGACTTCAAATCCCTTCCTTTTTATATCTACAGGAATCAGCCACAGGATTCCCTACTCTGATGATACAAGTCCGAGAGCTCTGAGTACCTGCGTGGCAGGAACGGGGCGGTGAAGACAGCTGGCTCTTCCAACAGCAGCTCCCAGCAGCGCCTGGATCTGCTGCACCTGCGGAGGGACGGCTGCGCTCGGCCGGAGCTGTGCCGCCCCTGGCCCAGAGAACAGGCTGGTTCACGGATTTCCTTTGCTGGAGAGGTGACCCAGTGCGCACGTGTGTGCTGGGGAGGTGCTGCTGGAGGGGAGGAAAATGTGAGCACAAGAGGGATTAAACCACTCATTACGTTTAATAGCCTTGCTATTTATATTGGACTTGGCATTGCAGCAGTAGGCAGCAGGAACGCATTAGCCAAAGGAAAATCTAAATATGATCTAACAAAGCTGGAAGGGGAGTCATGAATTTGGACAGAAATGATATTAGTTTATACTTTTTTTTCCCCCCCAATAAACTGTTCCCTTTTTCAGCGATGCCTCTCCAGCTTGCAAGTTTCAAGCAGTAGTTTCTTTGGCTTTACTATGGCAAAGGCATATCCTGGCCAAACGATTAGGATGATAACACAAGCAGGACAGGGGAAGTGTTGCTTGCAGAATGCATCAGGAGGAGCAGCGTGAGCCTGCAAGTGGGAAACAACAGTCACCAGCTAAAGGCTGAACATCAGATTCACGGGGGCAAAACTTAGAATTCAACATCCCTGCCCTGTGTGTCTTAGCTCACCGTGTGTAAACATCAGCCCTCTGATGAAAGGGAAGGAAATCAGCCCCATTCATAACAAAGTCGATACAAAGGTTATCAATGACTGACTCTAACTGGTCCTTGGTGGATGCACAGGCATTCATGGCTGTGAAAGAACTGAAATCCACATAAACAACTAACAAAAGCTATATACAAGGGATTTATTACATGAATAATTTGACATACTCCATGGTAGTCAGATACAAGTGCATTTAATTAATGTTTCGTGGACATCATAACAGTCGGAATATTTCAGCTGAACAGTCAGTTTTTGGCTGAATTCAAGCCAGTGCAATTCATGACATAACCAGAAACAGGGAGTTACAGGTCTACAATGAGGTTAGACTAGATAGCAACAGCATATTTATTGTCACATCAAAGCATTACAAAATATGAAAGCCCAATATTTCAACTATCTCTAAAATGGTATTTGTACAAAGCTGTTGTAGATACTTAAATGTAAGGATTTGTCACATCAGTAATGGACCATGACTTGATTTTTGGAAGTTACTTGAATATTCAAAACTATTTGGGGCAACAAGAAGAAATGTAAACATCTGACAGTCCTTTGAAGGTCCCTTCTGAGAAAATACATTGTGTGCCACAGGAAAAGTGCATTCTAACTGGTGTGTCTGCTATGGCCAGTTTGACTCACATTCACTTAGCACCAGTGAATTATTTATCCATTTCTGCAGTAAAAAGTTAGAAAATCTTTGTATTAACTCAGAAAAGAGAAAACAAAGTCAAAAGTTTCTTTTTTTTTCTTCTTCTTTCTTTAGAGGAACAACAAGTAAATTAAAAAAAAAAACAACCCACCCAACATTTAAAGTTACGTCTTATGTACAAAGGAACCAGGAGCTAGCAAAGCGCATAGCCCCTGAACAGTCTTTATTATTTATTTCTTCAGGTGCATGTACCTGAATATATGAGTTTATTTACAGCTGGACAGGTATCCACAGAAGTAATAATCAGAATTTTTCTATTTGGCTAGAAGTTGTATAAAAAAAGACAAAACACTGTTCAAATACTTTCCAAATATATATATATATATTAAAAGTATTCAGTATTTCCATCAGTGCCAGAGTTGGAAGCTCTTTCTCATTGTAAAAAGTTAACTTTGTGATAGCAAGTGACAGCAAAGGACTGATAGAGTCAGTCAGAGCTTTGATTTGAGGGACTGCAGCTGGAGCTACCCCAGGCCCACCAGGCAGTTGCAGATTGCAGGGAAATGAATCCATGTGTGTCTGTTGCAGTGACAGGCCACGTCCTGGTAAGGGGGACCTGCTGCTCCAGAGAGCCTCCCACTCATGCTGGACAGTCCTGTGGAACACTCTGGGGCAGGTTCCCTTTGAAAACAACCACCCAAAAACCTCTGAAGTACTGGAAATATTCTTTATGCAAATGAACAACTAGCAAGGGCAGGTAGCTCAGTAAATGGAAAAGGTAATCGCCACACTAATTCTTGTAAAGAATATAAAATTAAAGGCTTGGCCCCTCAAATACAAATACATACCGCAAAAATATTTTTTTAATTAACATAACCTAGATGAGTGCAAATCTCTGGATACATAAGAATATGACAGCCTTCATACTGGTATCAAATATTTTAACAGTTTGCATATAAACAAAATCTTTCTTTGTCGTTGAGTCCATGCTTGCTTTAGTCTAAAGCAAGGATATTCTTATTACTTCTACTTTTTTGGTCTTTCTTCCTGTAGGATAAAGTGTAAGAAACACACTTCATTCATTGAGTAGACTGAGTTGATGTATATTACAGTGACAACCCAAAATTTAAGTAAGAAATGTTGCATGCAGTATCTTTTTCCTTTATTTAATTACACCAGCTACAAGAGCAAGACATCCATTTTCCATCTTTCCTGCTCCCTTCCAACAGAAGGTACAGTAAACCCAAGCTTTGACCATCCCTTGCACGTCCCAGCCCTGAAGTCCATCAGTGATTCAGACCAAGGGCTGAGCATTTTGAGCGCTGCATTACCTGGGGCAGCAGGTCTCAGCAGTGAGACCACAAGCCCTGAGGAGCCATCCCTGCCTCCCAGGTGCTGCGGGGCACCGTGAGGAAATGACGGTCAGAAGGAACCCGGGCTGCTGGGATGGCTGGAAAGGCTGTCCCACGGGGGAGGATGGTGTCTGCCAGCCCAGGGGCAGTGGCCTCTCCTGGGCACAGCTGGGCTGTGTGACTGCAAACTCCCCCTGAGCCCAGGTGAGAGCAGCTGCTGGCCCTGCTCAGCCGCCCCAGCGTCCCGGATGAGCCAGAGTGCAAGAGGTGCTGGGGCTGGAGCAGCTCTGGCACGGGGAGCACAGATACCACACCTCTGGGTTTGGCCAAGCTGGGCCCTGGAGCCCAAACTGGTTCCCCAGAGCACACCCACACCAGGTCCTTGACTTGGCCAAGGGTCCTCAGCCACTCTGCTCCTTGGGCTGGGCAGCTCAGCGCTCCTCTGTTCTGCCTCTGAGGTTTTTGGAGAGTGGAAACAAGACAGGAGACAAATATCTGACAAAGGAGATGGGAGCACCTTCGGCTCCTGAAGTTTGGGGGTTTCTAAGCTAGGGGAAAGGTAGAAGTGATACAAGATACAGTATGCAGCTGTGTGAAAATGCATAGTTTGTATGAATACATTCATTTACAAAGACCAAAGGAAGGTCCTGTGCTATGTAGTTTAACCACCGTCTCCCTTTAACAAAAATGTGAGCTGACACAACTACAGGATGTCATTAAACACACAACTTGGGCGTTAATGGTAGCTGAATGGCATTTCCCAAACAGAGAAATAATGTTTCTTTTTGCTTTTTTGAGATTATTTTGCTTGGCTTTTCATTTGAAGTCTGTTGTTTCTCTAATCATGTATTTTAGGATTTCAGGAGATTCCTATTCAACCATGGTCATCTCAGTAATGACATACCCTGCTTTGGGGGTTGTTAAGAAGTAAAGGGCCCATAACACAAACAAGCAAACCAACAGAAACCTGGGTTTAGCTACGGTGTGTGAACTAGATCAAAACATGGTTCTTTTAAACTGCTGAAATTCTAGCTCAGTAGTGAGTAGTACTTTTTTTTTTTTTTTTTTTTTTTTTTTTTTTTTTTTTTTTTTCAATAGCTGAGCTAGTACAGAGAAAATCCTGTGAATTTGCTCACTTTCCTTTTATTTAGTTGACACTTTGGAACCTAGCTGCTTCCCGTGAGGAATGTCTGTTGTCCTGAGCATTCCTGAATATGCAACAGTAATGTAAGAGGCAGGATGGGCTTAAATTGAGAAAATTTTTTTCTGAATTATCTAGTGTTTTTTTCCATTTGCACTTTTTCTGAAGAAAAATCGCTTTGTCACTTGTGACTCTAAAACTCAGTGGTCTGCTTCTAAATGTAACTAACAAAGATCAGTACTCTCTGCTAATCAACTTGTTCTATAAATACTTAATTCAGCAATGGATCAACTTTTCTCATGATACTTTCTTTATCTTCATGTTTGTTTCATGTACTTGATTTTTAGCATTCGACTTAGATTCTTGCTTGCAACTTTTATTCAACTGTTATCTATGGAAATTGCACAAAAGCATTTCTGAAGCTGGAAAAAAGTAAGAATCAGATTCACAGGGAGGAGAGTGACATTATCTAAGCACATTTTGCAATTTAAAGTCAAGAAACATTGCCCGTTGCTTAGTGAACTGATATTCTTTGGGAAATGGAAAAGTACTGAAGATTTTTTTTCCATACAAACAATGAATATTAGAAATGCAAGAGGATGATATTTGCTCATTCTAAAATGCATTGACCAGAAACAAATTATTCATTACCTGAAATATTTGAGTAACTTGAGAAAAAAAAAAACCCTCTCAATTTTTACAAAATTACTCTGTACAAAGCTGGTTTAGTGCGTTGATAAAACTTGGGAGCTCATGCTTAGCAAATCATGAATTCGGTAGTCAAGTTTCACGTGCAAGCAGATACTTCTCAGTACCTTAATTATTTTCATCAACTTTTAGCTATTAATATGCATGTTGCTAATTTTGCACAAATGTTTTTAATTTAAGAAAAACAACTGAAATGTTTGGGGTGTCCTGACTTGTACTGAGAATGATTCCCGAGATACCTGAAGTCCACTGGAAGCACTCTTGGTTCCGCAGGCAGAATTGACTCATATGCTGACACAAAGATTTTAACACTTTGTTTTATATGAAATAACAGCAAAATTCTCAGAGGAATTTTGGAGGGCCCAAGTCTGGGTGAGTTTTGATCCAGCAATAAATCATTTTCAGTGGCAACGGACTGCAGAGGCTTTTTGATGAGTTATGACCAAGGTCCTCTGAATTCTTGAGTTCTCCTCAGCTGCTGGTGCTACAGGGGACTGTGAGAATTTGATAAAGGTCTGCATGGTGGCATTTTGTTGTGTGTTTTTAATGTTATAAGAATGAGAAAAGCACCTGCTTCTTACAAGAAACAGTTTTTTGCTATGCCTAAGTCACCCTCAGTGGAAGCCCCTTATCTAAGTGTGCTGTGCCGGCCCACTGGCTGCCCCCAGAGGGCAGAATCAAACCAGACTGTGAAGGATCAGCA